>NC_056745.1:1052779833-1053037333 GCF_019279795.1 Protopterus annectens | reverse complement strand
AAGCAAGCAGAATAAGTTACGGAGTGCAGGACAAAGACTAAGAACATGTCCAAAATCCCTGGACATATGCAATTTCACAATTAGGATGAATCAGTGTAAGGAAAATGTCCTTAGCCTTAACATGTCTCATCATTCCTACCTTGGGTCTATATCATATGAGCAAATTGGACAAATTGCAAACGCTCATAATATCTAACGTACTGGACTTCAAACTTCCTATTGTGGGGGGCTGCACCCCCCACCCCCCCTGCTAAGTATATATTCCAACTCCGAGATCGAACTACGGTGAGGAAAGGGCAAATATTGCTTTCTTCACTGTACTGCAATCTCAGAAAAAGCACTTCAAAGTCTGGTACATTCGATATTATGAGCTTTTGCCGATGGCATTTGTGCGATTCGCTCATATGATATAGACCCCCTATTGTGCCAGAGCTGTGCAAAGGCATACAAGCTAAAGCAAGAAGGAGAAGTGTCATCAGTGAACCAAGGAAAACATTCTCTTCAGAAAGGGTGGTCGTTCACTTAAATGTTCTTCTAAACATCTGATACCATTAGATTCAATGAAGGCATCCAAAAAAGGGATGAAGAAAGACAAACTCTAGCATGCAGTCAGAAGTGTGCATATGAGAAACACTGGAGAATGTGCTTCACATTAAATATTCTTACTACTCAGAAGTACTCTTCTACTGAAGCCATGCAAAATGGTTGGGCTGTAGAAACTAACATCTGAATGGCTGGTCCATACACTTGTCTGTGTGCATGGATATATCCCAAAATTCAATTAATATGCATGCATGCACTGCTTTTATGTATCTCAAAATTGATGAAATACTATAGTCAAGATCCTACATTTTCTGTATAAAATATAAACAAGCTGGCATGCACTCTTCCAAGTCAAATCCTGTCTTTAATTTTAGCATTTGGAAGTTGTAGGTTAAATAGCATACCTCAAGTTATGCATCAGCAGTTTCTAAATATATAAAGCCATGATTGCTAAACCGGTGCTATAACTAATAAGGTATATTGTAGTCCCTAGCATGGCATATCAAAGGAAGGTTCCTAGTACACTGTAATTTTTACTCAGCATAGAATTATGAATGACCTTTATATATTTTTATTTGTTATACCTAGTGAAAGAGCCTGAATAAAATCATCTGTGTTTTTAACATTAAAGAAATTTATATGCACAGCAGGGTAATTGCATTAAGCAAAATTTCAACTCAGTTTTATTTTACTGAACTCACGGGTATTGAACAGCAGTAGAGTTCTTACTCCTTCTAGTTTCACCGAGGTGACACAGTAGGTCTTCTTTTAATTTGCTCTACTCTGTTAAAGTGATTACTCAAAATATAAGTTCTCTAACTAGAAAACTTGATTTACGCCCATATTACTGTTAAGAAAACTCCACAGTGTCCTCTAGTGTTTGAATGTTTGGTTGCCTAATTTCAAATGATTAACACCATGCACGTATAATTCTTACAACAAAACTTAATTCAGATGAAGCTTATATATTTATTTAATTTTTTAGTGAGGGTGAACAATTTAATCATCCTGTACAATGTAACATCTGGATAGAATGCATGAACTCACACACAGTTTTGTTCAACTGTAGATTAAAAGGCTTCAGACTAGGTTTAAGACAGCAAACATGCGCAGACACACACACACACACACACACACACACACACACACACACACACACACACACACACACACACACACAAATATTTCAATACACACTTAGATATACTCATTGTGCGCGTGTATATGTGTATGCATATATACATACATACATACATTATATATATATATATATGTGTATATATATATATGTATTTATTATACATAAGCACATACACATAAACAGGGACATACACATACACACAGATATATGATCACTATGCATGTGTGCGTATATTAGGAACCTCAAGGACTTCATGCTTTTGCACTATTATATGTTGTAGATATAAGGAACATGTTTTGTGATGAAGGGCAAAGGCATAAAAATCACAAACTCAAGTTCATTAATCCTGCAGTAAATGATATCACACTTTAACAAACAAACCAGACCATCATATATTCCATTTATACATTGTTTCTTATTTAAATATGATTTAACCTTCCTGTCATTTTATTGAATGCATTATACAAATATTTTGCTATAGATTTATATAGTTTTGTACGTTTTTATGAATGGTCCATCTCACTGGTGGTTTTCTAATTATATTAATCTAGTACTAAAGCAATTTTTAATAAATTTTGTTAGTGTCAAGTAATCTGTATAATTTTTACTTACTGCATTGCAGGTTATGTTTATTTTATGGTTATATTTTTATGTATAGTAATCTTAGCGTAGATTTTTAGTCTCAAATCTGTTTTGCTTGCAGTGTACACAGGTAGAGTGGTGGTAATGCTTGAAGGTAGGATAGTAATAAACACATTTTTATATTTTAACACACCCTTTATTTGTGTCTACAGTTAGAATACACATAAACAAACATACACACACACACACACACACACACACACACACACACACACACACACACACACACACACACACACACACATTCTTTCTGTTAAAAGAGTCCTGTATAAAAGTCCTACATAATTAAATAAAGTGCTATAATGACATCAAGGGACTGTTTTTTACCCAGACAAATGCGGAAGAATGAAATGGTGCTAATAAGAACAATGAAGTATCACACAGTGGACCATTGTATACTTGTGATAATTTTCATATTTTTGATTATAATGACATTAGGACTGGTAGTAATTTTTTTAGTTTGTTTATGAACGGGTTTCAAATAGTGCCCTCTAGATGGGTTGATATTGCTGGAGCTTTGATTGCT
This sequence comes from Protopterus annectens, assembly GCF_019279795.1. NCBI lineage: Eukaryota > Metazoa > Chordata > Ceratodontiformes > Protopteridae > Protopterus > Protopterus annectens. The sequence goes on along the minus strand of NC_056745.1, from coordinate 1,053,034,481 downwards.
TCTAAATTATTTATGAGGAAATTTGAGTTTTGGTATTGTATTTAAAAATAATCAAGCTATTTCAAGTGAAGATTTTAGTCCCCTTTACAAATAGCACTATAGGTTTTTAATGAGTTTGTCCAGAAGGACCTGTATAAGCTAGTCATGAGCAAAAGGTTTGTTTTTAGTAATGTGTGTGTGTGGGGGTTATTATATAAGCTTTCTGGTGACAAACCTTTGAGAGTTATGAAGCCTGATAAGGGTGGTGGGGTTGTTATCATGAACTGTACTGACTATGAGTCCTGCATGCAGGATTGTTTGAATACATACAGTAAGTATTCTGGGTGTCAAAGAACGAGATTAATCAACTTTTTTCTTAGGGACCATTTGCTTAAGGGGATCACTGATCAGCAATCCTTTGATTTTTTATATGTGAAAGACCCCCAGATTCCAGTAAAGTTTATATATATATATATATATATATATATATATATATATATATATATGTGTGTGTGTGTGTGTGTGTGTGTGTGTGTGTATTAATAACCCTCCTTTAATATCTATAGTGCCTGATAACAGATCTAAGGTCCACCCTATGGCTGTGTATATAGACAGCAAGTTAAAACCTATTTCTGACTCAGCATAGTTACATTCTGAAAGATTCTTCTGACTTTCTAAGAAAAAATTGCCCTGATATGCATTTTGACAATTTGATTTTTGTAACCCTTTATATTCCTGATCTTTTTTTGAGTATTCCCCACAATGTGGGATTGGATTGGTTTGGTGAGGCTCTTCTGGACTATGGTTTCTTGAATACCAAAGAGGTGACCCTAATACGAGAGTTCATGCATGTGTTTTTTTAATAACAGCTTTTTAATTTTTAATGGAAATACTTTAAACAAGTCATTGGGATTGCTATGAATGCATCTTGTGCTCCCATTTATGCCAGTGTGGTGTTATATAGTTGGGAAAACAAATTTATATTTAATTCTGACTTTGTTTCTAGTTGGAATATGGACTCTCAGTACCTAGATGATATCTGTATTCTCTGGGAGGATTCCTTGGATATTTTAAATGCATTTTTTAATACATTTAGTATAGCACTTCTTTCTTAAGGTTTACCCACACAGTTACAGCGGATTTTGTGAACTATCTGGATGTTGGTCTTTACAATTATAAGGATAAGGATAAGAGAAGATTTCATTTTAGGGCCTACCACAAAGAGTCACTTTCTAATTCATATCTACATTATTTAGATGAGCACCCCTTTCATCATAAAAGGAGTATAATTAAAGACCAGGTGATTAGAGTGGCACAGATGACATCCAACTTTAGCTGTTTTAAGGATGACATAGAATTTGTTGGTAATTTGCTTCTGGAAAGGGGCTACCCCACTAGTTTGATAACTACTGTGAGTGAGGAGGTCACCAAGGAATGAGGCAGTAAATTTAAGCCTATATTGGGAGTGATGATCACCATGGATTCCAGTAACGATGGTTATGATAGCCCTAATTCCAATTCTTTCAGAGAAGTCTTTGTACTCCAACATAATAGTGATATTAAGGATATTGAAAGTATTGTTATGAAATATTGTGAAATGTTAACCTGTTTTCCTAAAGTTAATAAATATATACCAGAGAAACCACAGTTCATAAGAAAAAGGAAATGCAACACTAAAGAGATCCTGGAGAAAATATATGGATTAAGGGTCTCCAGTTTTCCTGGAGATCTGATAGTAAAGGGGGTAATTTATTTGACTTGTTGTCAAGACTGTCCCAGTTTCTATACAGACAAAACAGAGCATTCTTTGAAGAAGCACTTATAAGAACATGGTTATGACATTAAACATGAGATCAAAACTAATGCCCTATACAGATGTGTTGCTTAGATCATGTGACAGCCTAGGAAGTTACATAATGGGATTGTGTGCCTTTAAGATTGTTCTGATAAAGTCTTACATATTATATACAAAAGTGTTCAACAATAAATTGCCTACTGCACTCTGATGTTTTGGTATTCAGCTTGCTTTTGTTGTTATTACACTACTTTTACCATGACTCAGATTGCAAGATCTGCACTGTTAAACAGAAATTAGTCATTTCATTAGATGTGATTTTTTTTAGTTGGAATGTTTTACTTTTTCTGAGTCCTTCACTCTTGCTGACCATATGGCCGGTTGCTGTGAGTATGAGTATTCATTCTATGTGAGGGCTGGTCACTGCATTGGCATTATACAAGCAGCCTACAGATGGATTTGGTACTGAGTTCTAACATTCCCCTGGCATGCTGTGTAAATATGGCACTCTTCCAGCTTCACAGGCTTGATCCAAACTCATGTTGATTGTAGTCATCTGTTTCTGCCATGGATCAAGCCTGATTGGTTTGCGTATTTAATTATTTATCTGGGCATACAATGATTACTACATTTATAAAAAAATGCTGTATATTGGTCAAAATTACTGCTTACTAAATAACTGTAGTTTGTTAGATGGCACATTTGACATAAAAGCTGCACTAAGTTAAACACACAGTATTTACTTGTTTATGTTCCTGTCTGTCTGCACATTTATTGTTTTGCTTCTCTTTTCATCTGTCTGTTATGACGGTGAACATTATTGCATTCTAATGGACATATTTGAGGGTAGATGTTAAGATACACAGACAGTTTATTTGTATGTATCTGCCCCTGAGACACACACTGCCAGGTATTCCTGTTTCCCTCTTTTAATTTCTCCAGATCTTTTGGGCTTCTAATACCATGATGGGAATGGACCCCATTCCTAAGTCAAAGTATGATAAAAGTTCATGAAATTAGTATTGTTTTAATCTTTGATGTCAGCCAGGAGTGCTGTATGCAGCACCAGTAGTGTGCCCAGTAATGACTCCTTCTGCAATTTGTACAGTTACATGTATTGGTAACTGTGACGCCAGTGCCCTGATCCAGCAATCAAGGAGCCTCCATCCTCACCACTAACACCAGAGAGGGCATCTCATATATGAAGGAAAGGATAACAAATGCACATAGTAAAGTGCAATTTCCCTTAAGAGCACACAGAGATCACAGTCAGTCCAGAAATGGTTGCTCCCTTGCTCCCCAGGTCCACAGTAAGACTCCACACTGGCACAGCTATAGGGTCCAGATCTCAGCCTAGCTGGGCAAGTTAAAATCTCCAGCACCCTCTCTGTCCAACCAGTGCTTTGTGTCCCTGCCCAAGTAGCTGACACACACACACTTTGAGATAAGAGGTTATACAACCACACAGACACTTCTGGGGAAGGCTGGCACAGGTTCTCCAGCTGTGCCCCTTTTACCCAGACTATATGGTAGTAATTACTGCCACCACCCAGCCAATAAGTAGCAGCTACTCAAAGGCCTTTAAAAGGGTGTCCAATTATTACTGAGCTATATTATTATCCAATTGGTAGTATAGCCCACGGCAAAAGCTATTAGAGTGGCTTTGTACAGTTTTACCAAGGGCTTGCAAGTACTCTTAAGAGCTTAAATTATCTCTACACAAACCAGCCACAATTAAAAGGTTTTAAAATATTTAATAACAAATAATAAAAACCACAAGACAATACTTTCTACTACACAGTCAGTGCTAGTCAAGAGTTCAGAGATCACACAGAAATACTTAAAATAAATCAGTAGTACAGTTCTGATATCATAGAAAAACACTTAGTCTAATCTTTCTAGCTTCTAGCTATCTACAAGAAAACGCACCTCTAAAATAACTTACTTACATAGAACAACATGCAGAGTGCTGAGTTGGATGATCCATATAAAAATGCTTAATAATGTAATGTTTTCTCTGTTTAAATTGAAACTGCAGTTCTGATAAAACATTACATCATTTCACACTTTCCTGGTGTTCCCAGGCTGACAGAAACTGCATTTACATTATTTTACACTTAGAGCAATAAAGGACATTCCACATGTAAATTCTGGTCATTAACTTCCTTAAAACAATAGGCAGGAAGCCTTCATCTAGCCCGGCCAGGGCCGACTTTAGATCAAAGGGTCACAACATGCTTTTACTGGGCAAGTAGAGACCACTGTTGCCACATTTTTGAAACAACATTTTTTTTATTTAAGACAACAAGCCTGTGATTCACATTCATATTTACAAATGATAGAATTATGTATAAAATTCTATCTGGCTAGGCTGGCAGCCTTCAGCCTTCTCTACCAGTCTTCACAGTAACATATCTAAATATGATTGTAGATTCTTTTTTATAGGACCCATTGCTCCTATTACTATTGAAACTGTCTGGGTATCTTTCTTCCACATTGCTCTTGTTTCTGCCTGCAAATCCTGATATTTTATAACTTTGTGCCTCTCTGTACGCAAGATACTGTAGTCACTGGATATGGCAATTTCAATGATCAATGCTACTTTTTTCTTCTTTTCATGGACTACTATATCTGGTTTTCTCGTGTCTATCTTTTCAAAGTGTTGGTAATGGATGATCCCATGTGATGTACATTTCATCATTTTCTGTGATGCTTTGTGGCTTATGTTTCCAGTGTTTTTCAGTCACTTCAGTACCGTAATGTTTGCACAATCCCAGTGCAATAGTCTTGTCACATTATTATGCCTTTCAGAATGCAGGCCTTCTGCCATTAGTATGTCATAACCAGCAACGACGTGTGTGATTGTTTCCAATTCTGTTTTACAAAACTTACATTTGTCTATTTCTCCCACATGTTCAATGGACTTTGTAAACCAACCTGTATGTAGCCCACTATCTTGGGCCATCAATATTAACCTTTCATCTCTTGGTTTGAATTTGAATTTGTCTCTCCTTAACCATTCCTGTGTTAGATCCTGATCAACATGAGGTTCTTCCAGAAGTTTTCTATACTTGCAACTATATTTATGTATTTTCCACATTTCTTGCCATGTCATCTGATTCTTCACCTTATATTATTGCTTGTGTTTTTTGGCACATTCAGCTGCTGCCTGATTTTTCTCTACTTCTGGTTTGCTTTCCCTTCCTGCTTGATGCTAATATGTTCTGCTAGACTAAGCAGACCTGTTTCCAGGTGTTGAAAAACACCAAAAAATGATGAAGGAGTCAAGCAGTAGGATGAAAGAAATAATCCATTTAATACATCCGTCCATCCTGGTACCTCGGCAATTCGCCTTCAGTGGAACAAATAACTATTCTAACACATCCTATTTTATATACTCATCAATTAATTCATTAAGTAGCTGGATCATTACATCATTAACCCTTATGATACCAGCACTTCAAATAAATACAATCAGCAAATCACTTTACAAATATAAACATTAAATATTCATTACATACTTTTGTTAAATACTAAATGCAGAACTGTATGAAAAACATGTATATATAATATATTTAACTATACATAAATTCAAAAGTTAATTTAACCCAAATACTTAACCGGATACTACATGTTTCCAAGTGTAGATGAGCTGGTGATCATTCAAATTGCTCTGTAATGTGCATGCAGTAGAAGGGTGTATGTCTGCATGCCTTATGATGGACTAGTGTTGTATCTAGGGTTTGTTCTCTGCCTTATGCTCAGGGAGTGCCTTGATAGACTTCAGCACCTCAACAACCCTCCATGGGATATAGCAGGTATCAGAAAATTAATGAACAAGTGAATGAATGAAGAGAATGTCCACTTAAGTCATCCTAAAATAACTATATGACATCCTGAAGGGACTTCCACAGCCTCAAGTTAGGATAGATACTTGAAATGAAATTAATAGGAACTACATTTTTGAAAATCATTTTATGATCATGAGAGGTAGTTCGAAACTGCACATAGAGTTTTTTATGAAGTATTTTAGAGTTTTGGACCTGTGATGGAAAAAGATGTTCTGACTCATATATATTGTAGATTAAAGGAAAGGAATAGGGTTCTTAGTCAGGTCACATAGTATGTAGCAGAAAATTGTGAGGCTAGTGGTCACATGCATGGTGGTAGCATTTCGTAGGAACATGCTGCATAACAACACAGCAAGTGGTGGACTGAATCATACTCAAATGAGGCAATAAAGATATGCAACGATATACAATGAAACGAAGATCATGATGCATAGTAACTTTTGTAGAAACTTGGCCATCACACTGAGCAGCCCCGACAAAAGGTCAGACCACTTGGGAAATATCTGCATTCCAGACAGTAATAACATTTGATATCATGGCAGGACTTGCTCAGTAGTGTCTTATTATACACAGAGCCACCATCTCACATCCCATACTGCACTGTGGGAGATAGAGGAAACTAATGTGCTATAGACAGCTGCTTACCTATTGTAACTAGACTCACCATGAGATAGCTGATCAGTTGTTTGTTGAATGGGACATTATAAGGATCACGACAGATGTGCTACTGACACTAAGAAAATAGAGGCATGCATGGCTGTCATATCCCTGAGGAAACACAGGTATGTGTAGTGCTCACTTTCCTAGCTACTGAGGCATTCAGATACCAACAAGACATGTATTAGTCTCAAGGATACGTAATCAGTTCCTTAACATTGTGCTCCTACATGTTGATAAGCACTACTGGTTTCTCAGGACAGCAAAGGATAGAGATGCCACTATGCATGGTTTGTATGACAGTGAATGCCTCCTTGAGGTCCTGGTGCCACAGATTGCACCCATGTGATAGTAAGGGCTCCACCTGGCCTGACATTACACTAGTATGCCAACAGGAACTATTTATGAACTTTGAAGTAGTGCGTAAATCAGATGGTATTATTATCACTGCATCTGCATAGCACTCTGGTAGTTCCACAATTCACATGCATAGCACACATATTGGCTGTGTTGCTATTTCTAGCAAGGTGACTTTCCACAGGATCATCTAGCTGGTAACTGTTGGCATTGTGGTCAGAATTTAGAGGTAGAATTACATGGAGACTGTGTGTATTTATGCACCAAACCTCCAAAACATTTCCCTGTCTTACATTTCAAGTGATGCTGGGTTCTCCCTTGGACCCTGGCTAATAACACACACTTGTAATCTGGAGACTGTCAATGAACTTCAGTACAGCATAGCACGTATGGAGACTTACAATACTATCAAACAGGTATTCATTCTATTGGAGGCACACTTCTTTTGCATAGATATATCTGGTAGTGACTGCAGTACTCTCCTGCCACAGTCTGTAAACTTGTCATAGACTGTACCATGCTGCATAATATAATTAAGCAAGCAAGCAGGAAAGTCCCGTTAAAGCTGTTAGGACCAGACCACTCCACAGGCACAGAAGTGACATCATCTGTGGAAGACAATGGGCCAGAACAGGAGGAAGCACTTGCTGGACATATTAATACACTGTGTCTCTTGCTGAAATATTCAGGGCTTGGCTCACCACAACACCAGTGTCCACACATCTAGGGATTGTTACTGTAGTAGATTACTCACTCAGGAACAAGTGGTTTCTGGTGGAACACTCCCCTGTGGCTGACCTCTCTGACACTATCTGTTGTGCCTTTGCCTTGACACGACTGAGCATGTCAATCCTTACCATTTTTTCATTCCCCATGTTTTTGAATATTCTGTAGCAGACTTTGTTTAGCATCACTTCTTATTGTATTATCAGATGCCAGTAAGATGGTAATGATCTTTATCTGTTTGTATCCAGATCTGTCATTACAAACTTAACACCATGCTTGCTCTATGGAAAGCTGAATGCTGTAAGCCTTTATTTCCTATGTTACAACCAGTGTCTCAGCATTGCAGTCTTAGGTCAAAACACAAAATGGCAGTAGGCTCACTACACAGAAAAGTCACCCCTCAACAAATTCCTAAGTGTAAAGAAAGGGTCTTAGGTCAAAACACAAAACGATAGTAGGCTCACTACACAGAGAAACCACCACTCAACAAATTCCTAAGTGTATAGAAAGGTGAAAAAATGTTCCACGTGAAAAAATAAGGTGTATTGATACAGTAACTTTTTGTTAGATAACCTGCCCATTTACCTCTCAACTGTCCCTGATTTTTAGGGACGTCCCTGATTTTGACTCAAATTTTAACTCTGTCCCTCTTAATTCCTCCTAAAACTAGTGACTTTTGGAGGAAAGATGGTGAATTACACTCAATGAATAATGACAATAATTAAGAGTTATAAACCTCTTTTACTTCAGATAATGTGTATTAATTCATATGCTCCGATTCTGTCATTCTTTCAAGTTAATAGCACTAGTATTTTAAAAGTGTCCCTGATTGTCCCTGATTTTTTTCTTGACTTGTCCCTGATTCTGTTGAAATTTGTCCCCAGTTGGTTGAGAGGTCTGCGCCATTGTTGTTATGTACTTCAACCTAATAAAGCAGTAAGGGTGAGACATTCGTTACAATTGTAAAAAATAAAGGCTTTTGTGCTTCATCTACACACACTTTATAGTTTCTAATTTGTAGTTCTTATCCACAGTGACAATAATGTTATTTTTAACCATACTCCCATTCAAATAAATAACTTTTAAGTTAGCCTTCAGTATGAAAGCAGTTGACTATAACCAAAGTAGATGCATATTTATGCTGAAAAAATGCACTTAAAAAGTAATGATAAGCTCTTTACTCATTCATAAAATCATCAAGTATTCCTGGAATTCTAAGCAAGAAGTTACCCTTTCCTCACTGTCTTCATAGTTTTCTGCATGACAGTGCCAGTACTGTACATTCTGCATTTTGATATTTGTTCTTTTTGCATTTTTTGTAGTAATTTCTTGTATGGCTAACATTGTGGCTGAAAAGGTGACTGGCCTCAGTCCAATCAATCTAAGTAAGTAAGTAAGTAAATAAATAAATAAATAAATTACTGTAATATCTAAACTCAAAGAAATGGGTGCAAAGGAAACAATTGAAAATCTTAGTGCTTTCGTTCTATTTAAATACGTTCAGAACTTCACCAGGAAAACAAAGAGCAGTAAGAGCAGTAAAGGCATTTAAAACATCTACCCCAAGTCAGATGATCTTACTAACCAATCACAGACCACAATGCTTTACAAGGTCTTAAAGTGATATCAGCTAATACAACTTAAAACATTTTATAGATTGAATGTAATATATCTGCAATGTATAACGTTTACAAATATAACCAGTAAATAAATAAATATATATATATATGTATTATAAGTATGTGTAAACTTGTATGTAAAATCCTATATAAACACCTAAAATCAGAGCCTCTGCACATAAATAAAACACTTTGAATTAATGTGTTCATTAAGATCTGGTGGTCTGTCAGCTGCAAGCCTTATCTGCCATTCAGCCTCACGGCATTGAAGCAGAACATTGTAATTGCCCACAAAGCCTTCCATACTTACTTAGTCCAGCACAAAAAACTAAATTTTCTAAAACCAAGACAAACAGTGCTTAGCAAGTGCATTGTTTACATCTCTCTTTTTGATAGCCAACGTGTGCTCATATATACATTTGGAATGTTTTCTAACAGTCGTTCCTATGTAAAAACTGGTGCATGCTTGACATTTTTATACACACTTTTACATATATATATATTTATATGTATATTATTTTATTTAACACTCAAATTTCATTAAAACACAGGAACTGGATATGGTATCCAGTAAGTCTGAGAAACAAATAAACAAAGAGACATTGGTATACATTAGGCAATAGCCAAACATACTCTAGGTGTATTGAGATTTTTACTGGTTTCAGAAATCAGAATCCATGGTGGGCTAGTCCTGCTTGAGTACTTCATGGTAGATGCAATATGTTAATCAAACAAGTCTGTTGTCAAGGCAAGGAGGCAAAAATATACATATTTATTTACTTATTGCATTTTGGCAAGCATATGCATCTCATAAGCTTGAGGATAATTTCAGGGTGCCTCTAGTGAACAACCTCTAGGGCAACAAGTAAAACCAAACACTTTGTAATGACTTGAGAACAGTACAAAAGGAAAACATCAAGAACAGTGTCACAGCCGTAAGGTATAGGTGCTGACAACAGGATGTTATTTTATATGCTACAACTGTCACTTTTACTGCTCCTACTCGTATGAAATAACAAAACTATTGTCCTGTAAGGTCATCATATTAACACATTACCTTTCAGAGCAGATGTGGAGAATACTGTGATTATGGCAGATGACCAAGTGTGATCCTATTACTTTTGTACACATAATGGCAGTAAAAAGCAGTATGTACACTATCGATGAACGGTTTTAGCTCCAGGGGACCAGATAAGTACATTGAGGCACATTGTTTTGGAGTAAAGGACAGCATAAGAAGACACCAGCAGTGATTAGAGTAGTTGCAACAACTTGACATTACTGCTATAAGTAGTCATTTAGAAAACACTACTATGGCACTGCAGACTCATTGCAAATAAGGAAGATGAGACACCATGTATGAAACAGCATATAGTCCACTTTCTCACAGTGAAACATATACCTCCAGGAGACTGCTAGCAAGGAAAATACTACTGGGATTATAGACTATGCTGCTTTTAGTAGTCATAAATAGCACCTATCTCTGCTTGCCTGTTCCTAATTACTCTTCCCATTTATAGGTTCATAGATCAGTACTAGGCTAGCTGCCATTGTGGGCCATTTTAAGCCTAGCCAATTACCCCAAGTGAGAATCAAACCCTGTACCTTGTGTATGTAAGGTAAACACCTTAACCATTATGCCAACCTCCCATGCACCAGTTTTAGTCATAAGTGATGAAACTATGATAGGTTATTCATACTGAGGTGTCAGTAGTTCACAGAGGTAGTACAGTACTGCTTTAACAGCTTAATCATGAATATGTCAGAGCAAATATTTGCTCATAAAATGTTCAGTTATAGGGAAGTAGGTGTCAGATGCAACCAAAGTCAGAAGAACTGTGTTGGGGAATAACTTTTGGACAGAGTTTGTATGCCCTTCCTTTCTCCACTTGGATTTATTCCTGCAGCTCCAGTTTCTACTCACATCCTATAGATATGTAGCTAAGTAAAGTGGCAAAAAACAGCAGTGTTCCAACTTTTGGCCTAAGGTGTGTGTGTGTGTGTCCAATTGACATTGTGCAACTGACTGGCATCCCATCAAGGAATGATTCCTACCTTACACTTGAGGATTGCTGAGATATGCTGTAGTTTCCATATGACCCATACTACATAATTGAAGTATTGAAAATGGATGTTTGAAAGACATTAAAAAAAGTAAAAGAACATAAGAAATCTGTTCAAAATGCTGTCAAAACAATTTGATTTCAAGTATTTGACAATAATTTTGGTGTGCTAAATTGTTGGTGTACAAGGCAATTAAATTCTTTCCTTTTCGAGAGTTTGTGATCAGAACAGATGCCAGTTGTGCTCATGAACAAACTTTTCCATGTAAATAAACTAAATCATAATCAGTGAAAGGAAACAGAGCATGTGTAAACTGTCATGCTTTGGGCAGCACAGTGGAACAGCGGTTAGTGTTTGTGCTGTACAGCTCCCCTATCTTGTTCATGGTTCAGTCCTGAGTTCCACTTACTCTCTGCATGGACTCTATATGTTTTTCCTATGTCTGAGTACTTTTCTCTGTGCTCAGGTTTTGTACCATATCCATAACACCTTCTGGCTGACAGAGTAATTTAAAATACCAAAATATCTTGCATTTACCCCTTTTTTCCCTTAGGTTTTGGCTAAAAATGTGAACAAAGATTAGTTTTCTACTGGTTAACAAATAAATGAATATGCGGGTTCAGTTTCCTAAACAGTGACAGTCTGTAGGTAAAGGCTCACTTTGGTTTGGTTTCTTTAAACATATGGTGAATGGGCAGCATCATGTGATGAGTCATATAGCAAAAATGCTTGACCAGGTAGTACAGTATCTAATTACTTGGTAAACTAGATTACATGGTGTGATAGCAGAATTGTAATCCATCACACCTTTTTTCCAAGGTAATGTAACAAAACCTTTATGTTGTTTCCTCATACTATACAAATTAAGCAGGAAATTCAGAAAGAGTATATAAGGAACTATTGAAAAGTTACCTTGCACTACAGCCTACATAAATCTATGGAGCGGCAGTCTTTCCAGAAAGATAAAATGAGGTTACCTGTACTACTTGCAATTCTTGCAGTTAACCTGTGCAATGGTAAGTTAGCATAAACTGCGCTGATGCAAATTTTTGTTGTGTGTTTTATAAAGTATCTTTCATGAGCAATTTTGGATAATAATACTTTGCCTTTGAAAATAATGTATTTAAAAAATATTTGGAAAGAGTTAGGGAGCTATTCTTGTGTTTTATTTTCCAATTTTCAGTCCTGATTATTATATAAATGCCAGGTAGAAAGTCAACGCTACTGAATGAAACAGACACATGAAGAAATAGAAATATATATTTTTTTTCATTCAGAATCTGTTGGACGGAAAGCAGTAACAAAAATTAAATGCTGTTATTCCACTAATTATTTAATTTGCTATATATGCACACATATAAAATGCACGCACACACATACACGCACACACATACACACACACACACACACACACACACACACACACACACACATGCGCGCTTGTGTGTGTGCGTGCATTTGATTTTATAATTTAAAAAATGTTGCTTCAAAGGTGCTGAAGTCTTGTTTAACACTGAGTGACATCATGTTAAAGGTGGCAGCATATAAATCACACACAAAGTCTCACATGCGCATATGTAAATATATACATAAACATATATTTGTTATAAAGGCATGCGTCTGGAGCATTTCTCACCCGGGCGTCTACTGAAAATTGGATCCCTTCCAAGTTGACTTTCCTGGTAAACAAATGTTAAATAAATAAATAAACAAATATTGTTCTGTAGTTATATACTGTAGGTTGGCTGCTTTACTGTCCTGTAACATGCTCAGACAAATGCTTATGTGGCTTTTCTGGTCATATGTATATTGTAAGGACACCATAGTATTTTTCAGAAGCAGATGATAACCATTAATATATATAGTACCAGGGTTAAGGGGATAGACATGGAAGATCTCTCTATAAAATCTTTTAAGAGAAAGCAACGGCTGCATGGTAAAATAATTGTGCAGCTTGAATTGGTTAATAAAGATATAAGGAAGGTTGATATCTTGGTTGAGATTAAAATGAAATTAAAATAATTTATGCAACATAAACATTATGAAGCAGTACAACAGTGTAATGATTAAAATTGCTTCCTTACAGCTCTTGGTTATTCAGATTGGTTTTCAGCTAGGGTGCCTTTTGTGTGAAATCTTCATGTCTTTCCTCTGTCCGTGTGAGATTTAGTTAGGTGCTCTGGTTTCCGCACATCTTACAAAGACATGCCATATATGAACTCGTGATCCCTGTTTCTTTTTTACTTTGTGAACACACAATCACTGTGCCTTATACTTATTCCATAAAATGTATCCTTTCCATCTTTTCAACTGTATCAGCATACAATGCAAATTCAAAGATGCCAAAAAAAACAGGTTGATTAACCACAATCCACTATCTTGTCTATTACAACATACAGTGTAACATCCCTTGCTTAATTGGTTCAGCTTTGAACTCCATATAACTTCAAATATTTATCTCTAATAACTCTTTTTCATTACATGTTAGAATGCTTTATACTCCCACTACATAATTCATCTTCCCTAACGTGTGTATGAGTCAAATACATCTCTAAAAGGGCACGGTAAAAGGTTTCCACATCACATTAAGATCCCCTCAGATCTCTTCCCACTGCTTCACTCTCATTTCCTGCTGCCCAAACCTCACTCTTAACAAACTTGTCCCTTGATTAGTGAACTATAGTTCCCACCTGTTTTGTCACAACCCAGTCAGAAGTGGAAAGATGACTATTTTTTTTTTAATTGACTACTACAGAAAAATCGATGAATTACTTGGCTGTGGAACATTTTTTAATAAACACTTTAAGGTTTTAGGTTCTAGAATTTATAGAAAAAATAATTTTCTAACATGTATTTACATTATAAGAGTTCCCATCCTAGACACATAAAAAGAAATATAGTAGAAGGACAGCTTATCAGATTGCTATATCAGTGACAGGTGCTAATGAACTTTTTAAAGAATGCTCAAGCCTGGAAAATGTAATTGAGTTGAGGGGTTATCTAAAAAAGTTAATATTGGAAGTATTAGAAAATAGACATAGGAAATTATAAGCAAGTTTGAATTAGGCATTAATTAAGACAGATTCTGTAGTATTAACAAAGGCTAAAAACAGATTTTGTCTCACTTAGTCAATGCAAATAATGTGAAGAAGATCACTGTAAATAATTTGAAGGTTATTTTACAGAACTAAGAGTTAGTAGCTACAGTCATTACAGACCCACCAAAGTTTGTATCTGAAAGAAGTATGAAATTAAAAGCTTTACAGAACATGAAGCAAACATATTAAAAACAGGTACAATACCATAGGAGTCATGTAATTATGGCAGATTTATTAATGGAGTGGAATCTTTTACTGTGAAGAATAAAGATAGGATTGTTTTTTTTACGTTACTGGTAAATTTACATATAACACTGTGATGGTGGTTTATCTTGTTACTTGTATGACAGATGAAAGTTATTACATAGGCAAAACCACCTGGAAGTTGTCATAGAGAATTTATGAGTATATCTTGGCAATAGGTAATAAAAATTAGCTAAATAGTTTGTCAAAGCATAGTTTAAAATATTTAAACAATTCTTACTTATGGTGATAGAAAAAGTGGGTTTAGGTGTGAGGGGGGTGGCTATAATAGAATCCTGGAATCAAAAGATTGCACTGTCAGTTGACTTTACATGCTATTAGAGAGCCAGGATTAAATGATAAAGCAAGTGAACATGCACTTTATTAAATCTGGTTGCTTTAAAATTAATATTAATTGAATATGTGTTGTATTAATATACTTAACTGTTAATGCATTTTGATTAGTTGTACAAGCGATGCAAGGTTTAATGGAATATATTTGTTTTATGCTTGGATGATCAGTCTACATTATTCTGAAGAAGTTCTGTTAAATAAAAATAATGAACACAGATAATAATAACAGTTCAGGCTGTGTTAAAATGTATTATTTGCAGATTTTCAGTGTTTTAGGTGTATTGTTTTTATTAGCTATATTAAATGCCATATTAAAAAGAAAGATATTATTCAATTATCCTGTGACTGTTTTAGTTGAAAATGTAAAGTGGTTCAAAGATATTGCCCTTGAATCAGATAATTCAGTAAATAAAGTTAAATTAAATTGGCAGGAGAAGATTTTAGTTCCCAGATCAAAAATCTGTTATATTTGTGCATTATAGTACCAAACTTCCTTTTAGGATTTATGGTTTAGTAGATACATGATCTAAAAAAGGAATGCATTGAAACAGATATGCTCATATTCCAAACAAAAAGGAAAATAATAGAGTTGTTCAGTAACATTAGTCCTAGAGAATGCATGCTGCACAGAGCTCTCCAGATGTTAATTACACACACACACACAACAAACACAAATTCTCTATGTGCTCACCAACACAATTTGAGAGATGGATTGAGACTTTTTACACACACCATAATCAGTGAGAATAGAATCCTTGTCTTCAAAGAAGAGACTTTAAAACTTTCTTTTTGTTTTAGTTTTGCTTCTTTTCATAAGGTATCACCATTTATTTGTTATTCATACAGCATTTTATATGTAATCTGTTTTCTCTTACTTTCAACCCAAGTTCTTTAGACATGTTCAGCTTGTTCTCAAAGCTGGAACTCTAATTTAGCGTGTAGCAGAAAATGCAGAGACCAGATATGTAGACACCACTCTTTGTATGTCAGCTGAGTGATAAGTTCATCAGACACCGAGTATGCACAGCATGCAGGACAGAAGGTGCTAGTTAGCCAGTTATATAATGAAGTAGCAACATGGCAGCATTCACTTTTCAGTTGTACTGTGGGGGCAGGGTGAACAAGGCCAAATCAAATGACTAGATTGCATGTGTTTTTTTTTAATTATTTTTTTTTTTTACCTGATCTTAGTGAGTAATTCCTAGTGAGTCATTCCATACTCTGGTTTTCAGTCCATGCAGGGAGACTTCTGTTATCTTGTCTCTTAAGTCTTCCGGGCAGCAGGCAACGATGCCCCTCAGGCTCCCAGGCCCTGGTTCCAGTAAAAAGAACACAAGAAGTAAAATAAAATAAATAACTCTAAACTAAACTTTAGATGTATTTCTTTCCATCGCTCTGAAAAAGGTAATCCATTTAAATGAAAGAAAAAGTTTTACTTTAAAATTCTAGTTTCTGCTTCTGTTGTGGGTGCCAAATATAAAGATCCACTAACCTGCTTGCACCACCCACCTGCTCTATCCAGTAACCGAATCACAAGCCTTTGGGGCACTGCTTGAGGCTCATCCCTTATGTAAAACATAAGGATGAGTGAACTCACACCTAATATGAAGCTAAAAGGGCAGAAATCAGCCAGGATAACAGAAACTTCAAAAACGTAAGCACTTTTCATTTGAATAAGGTAATGAAATAAAACTAATAGTATTTTGGTGAATTTTACATCCCCTGCAAACTGGCACCGGGAGTGGCTGCACCTTTTGCCCCACCCTTTTCTTCTTAACTAAATCCTTCACCTTCTTCTTAACTATCCCTCAAAACTTCTTGTCTCTTTCATCCTTATTATTCAGTTGCCCTCTGTAAAATTCCTTTCTACTAATAAAATTGGACATCAAATTAGGAATGGACTATTTCATTACATTTTCACCCCCCCCCCATTTTTTAACCAAATGTCATCTTTCCTCACATTGTGCACATCTTTCTTTTAGGATCATAGCATCATAAGAAGTTACTAGGCTAATGGCCTTAGGGCCCTTATGGGCCTAGCCAAGTTCTTTCCCTTATTTCCATGATCAGCACCTATTGCACCTGTCCAAGAGGGATACAGGTGGAACCCCCAGGGTCAATTTTCGGTCACCCATCCAATTATCTCAATTGTTTTTGAGGAGGGCCAATGAGGTGTTCTCTTTGACATAAAGTGGGAATCTGTTCCAAAGGTGTGCAATGTCTGGGAGACAAATCTGTCCCTCTAGCAGGTTTTACTTGAACTAACTGATTGTTTTCCAATAATTAATAAATAGATAAATAAATGAATAAATAACAAAAAAAATTTTCTGTTGTCCCTGATATTTCACATTACACCTTTCTCCAACAACATGAATTCCACTTTGTATATGAATAATACTCTTTCTCTTATTTCACTGTTAATGAAACTCATATTTTCAACCCCCCATTTCAAAACATTTCTGCTATCACATTATTTTTATTTACATATACAGTATGACAAAACATTAGTCAAAGTACATTGTTAAGTCCAGTTTCTCAGTATCTATAGTTCTAAACTGCACAATCCAAAAAATTATTGTATGAAAAACATAGTTCTTCCAATGGCTCTCAAAAGGCTCTGTTATCACACAGTCTTATAAATTGCTTAAGCCTGTCTACAGGGTTTGTACCTGATGTGTAGAGAACAGCCACTGTGACTCCCATCACAAGTATGACCGCTCTATAGATCCAGGCAATTGTAGGCCCACCAGTCTCACCAGCCTTGTATACAAAGCTATGGAATGTTTCATAGCAGAACAGGATGGAATTATAATGCTCCTCTGCAACTCCCTGTGGATTATGAACCGATGTCCTTAGCCAGAGTCAGTGTGTAGCATGCATCACCTACAAAGCAAAACTTAATGGAGATGGGTGTGGACATGGAAGCAGGGTGATTAATTATTAAATCTTAGTTGCTGTAAATAAAAAATAGCTACAGAAGTATTCAGTAATTTATGGTGCACTTACTAGGTGTCCATGTAGTATCCTACCATGCAGGAAGTAGTGCAATAAACTTGTGTGCCATGTGAGAGAATCATGAAGACCGCCGGGATGGTTGGTCATGATATTGTTGATACAGCCACGTGCATCACACACTACCTGGCATTTGTTAGAATGGTATGATACCTTGCCTCTGTAGGCAAGTTGGAGCCATGATAGCAACATGGGTATAATCTATTTCACCAAGCAACTCAGGGAAGCATGCTAGAATGTAGGAAGCATGCACGGTGGTAACTCATTCCTCTGGTGACTTTGGGAAAGAGAGACTGTCATCCACATTTGCAAAATTAACATCAAGGCACTTCTGTAGTATTCTCAGGGACAAGCACGTTCTGTAAGATACCCTGCATGTCTCCAGTCTTTCTCTAAAAGGTTTGGATAACAAATATAGTGAGAACTGTATATTCTGTAATTACCATTTTGTAAACCATAAAAGTTCACCAAAGTTCTGATAATGCTGTATCCAAATGAAAGTGGTCAAGAATCTCCTGTTCCTCAAACCTGTAATGCATTAATCATGGCTGGTAATACCACCGTAGTGTTGTGTTAGCGTGGCAACAAGCATTTCAAAGAGTGAAATGATGAAACTCACTGTCATACAAGCATCTTTGCCAGTTGCATAGTGTCTTGAAATGACAGAGCTTGTATTTTTATAATCTATGTTTGCAATGTACTCTTGCATAGCACTATATGACTCCGAATCACAAAAGGTGGGAACAGTGCCCATTTGCATAACCTTAATGCAGTATTTACATATATCACCTTCTTTGATGTCCAAAATGGGACATTTTTAGCATGAGAAGCTTAACCTGCAGCAAATGTAAAGTACTGAAATCACTATTTTTGCCAAAATAAAAACTAATTATTGTAGAATTTGAGTTGGTTATGCTGTTCCATATAATATTTAGGTGCTTCAGATATAAAATCATTGTTTTATGCAAGTATTAAAGGAAGCTTATGAAATACTTTTTCTTATAAAATTTTAGGACATTAGACATTTCTCAGTTTTTGCAGGACACAATTTCTCAAATAGGGACTGTCCTGCCCAAATATGGAGAGGTAATAACTCTATTTGCATATGACTATCTCTGCAATATTTTAAGGCTTGCACATATGCACAACAAAGGTCTATGAATTGCAGATTGTTTCTATGCCTGCAAATTGTACAAGTGCACACTGTACATATGCAGGATTGACTGAGTCTCTCCTTTACTGTTATCAGTTGTCTTAATCATGAGCAAACACTCAAAAATCATCTTGTCCTATGGCAGAGTTATAAAACAAATTCTGAGATTTCAAAATGACATCTTTATTGTGCAGGATAGGAAACATTTTATAGTTATGCATTATGTAAGCAATTTATCATCTTACATCACTATGAACATTTTCTATTAATCCTACCATGAACAGACTTAGTTTTCTGAAGGATGAGTATTAATAAATACTGAGAGGATTCGTTTTTTTCAAAGATTTTTGCAGTCCATGACCACATTCAGTGACATTAAAGATTGTTTTATGATGTTACCAGAATTAAAATTCCAAGTCTTATAGCTTACTGGAACTGTATCTTTTAATTTAAAGAGACTAACAAAATGGACATAGTCAGATGTGATTATGGAAAGCTGACACAAGTATGGAGTGCATTTCTAAGTACTTGGTCCAGAGTAATCTTCTCCAAAGTATAGGTGCTGACGAATTGCAAGAATACCAGCTTATATCTATTGGTTGAACAATAATGTATGGTCAGTCAGTAACAGAAGAGTTAAAGTTGTCCAAAATAAGAGCTTGCCTTTCATATTAACAGTATGCGAGCCACCAAGAAAATTAATTTCTGCATTTGTGATCTTTATAATGTTATTCTCTGTAGAAATTTGGACATGGAGAGCTTCATACTTAAAGCAGGGTTGAATTGTAAACAATTACTGACAAAGAAAGAGACATGTCTGCACCTTCAGAGTTTCTAACTTATTTGTAGGTAAATAAACATTTAAATAGGGTATAATAATTTAACTTTTAACTTTCTCACTGACAACACAGATAGTAGCAATTTTCCAAAATAAAAAGTAGAGGGCATATTAGCTGATTTATTATTTTCAAATTTCTGGCATTCAGAGGCTCTACTGTAATCCATACCTCTCAACTTCTTAGTGCAAGAAATCTGGACAAAGCCCAAAAAATGGGGGGGGACAAATGCCCAAAAATAGGGATATATTTTAAATATTGGTCTTATAAACTAAAGTTGCTGGAGTAACAGAGTTGCTTTAACATACATTTTCTGAAGAATTTGAAGTCTGAAACTCAAATATATGCCATTATTTAGTGACTTCAGTCCTCAGATCATTCCAACAATTTTCCAGAAAACCACAAATTTTATGAGGAACAGGCCAAAATATGTGCAGAATATCTGGAAATTCTGTACAGTTAAGGGTATGCAGTGTAATCATAGTTTTAGGACAGTTAACCTTTCAACAAACATTGTTAAGAAATGATTTTATTAATAGCAGTTTTCACCACCTTATTGAATAAACAGTTGCCATATTTTGAGAAAAATAATTAGCAAATAAGACACTGGCCTCCTTGTCTTAGACACCAGCTTCATAACCAGTTATTAAATAAAAGCATCTTACTGAAAGACACAGGTGCCAGCTAGTCAACCTAAGTGTTCCATGATGTTATTAAAGAAAACTTCTCATACTTTCTATCTGTGGCCTTTACCTGTCTTTTTGTCTTCCAGCCTTACCAGCACCTCCTTTACCAATTTGTCCCTTTACCTGCTGGCTTAGCACACTGCATAACCTACTGGTGTCCCTTTTTCTAGTGGAAAATTTGTAGCCAAATAACAGCGCTGAATGTTATCAGGCCATTGATAATCAGGCCTCTCCAATACCCCGCTCCTCTATTTATTCCCCATCCTGCTTGATTAACACCCTCATGACACCATGGAGGGTCAGTTTTTTCAATGGGACTCCATTTTGGTAAACACACCTCACTCAGACAGCCATAGCTGGTATGCCTTTGTTTTGATGTGAACCTGTCCTCACACCCATGCTATTTGGCAGATGCTATACGATGGCAACTGCATCAGACTTGTACAAAAGCATAATTCCATGTTGCTGAACTCATCTTTTTATGTAGTGCAGCATTCTGTTTGATTGACTTTTATCCCTGGAGCACCATGCTTCCACTTGTTAAAGCTCATGTGATGGGTTTATAACTAGCAGCCCTCCCCTAGGATGGGTGAACTGGCCATCTACCTTTGAGTTTCACCCTTCAGACCATTCCGCTACTGAGACCAGCTAAATGAAACTTGGTCACCTAGAAAGCAGTAACAACTCTGTCCCTCTGAAACACAGAGCTGGCCCCTTTTCATAATTCACAGCTAATACATTTGACAGGGTCATGAGTTGCAGTTTCATATTATGTAGTAAAGATTTTCTGATATTTCTGATATTGTTTACATCTGCATAACTTGAAATCCTGGTACATATCTGGATTTACTAGAGATGTTTTTATTTTAGCTCTATAAATAGTTGAGATGTTTGATGTCTGAGAATCAGATCTTATGAGAGCATTGTCTAATTTCTTTGCCATAGTCACAAGTAATCAGGATGTTATACTTCTTTTGGTGAATTTGGAAAATAATTGTAGCAGGCTTCTCTTCGAATATGACAAGAGCTGGTAGAAATGTAAATGAATCATGCTGTATAATACTTTGTTGTTAGTTTTTAACAGTGGTCTTATAATAGGAAAAACGGTGATTTATTAAGGCTGGAGATATACTGTCCAAGAACAGTATTCTGGTGGGCTACTGCAATGTACTGTTTATTAAAAGGTAAAGAATTATAAATAAAAATATGAAAATTTTGAAAACTTAACACGATTAGTAAAAACAGTAGGATTAACTGGTGTACATGAAACAACTTGCCTCACTGTCTCCTTCAATAATTTAGCAATAATCCTAGAGTATTCATGGGTCTATCAGGATTTACCCATAGTTAGTGTGGTTTATCATTAGAGTGAAGCTGTCTGTATTGGCAGTACAGATTGACAGGGTTGATAGTTAAAGGGAAATATGTAGTGATCTGCAAAACCAAAGCAAAATAACTGCTCTCCCAAAATGCATAAAATATTGGCTATCAAATATAATAATTCTGTTGCCAAATACATTTACTCCTGGAAATCTTTCTACATCTCATTTTAGCATTGCAAAGTTTTTCAGTTACTGAACCATAAACTTTATTTTGAAAACTGATGCTATTTTTACTGAAGGTTGCTTATTAAAGTTGTTAAATTATTTTGAGCTGTTCGGACTTTATACCACTCAAAGTTATATTTTTCTATTAAGTGTAGTCAATAATTAAATAAAGCACTAAGAATGTGACAAGTAATATACCATTACTCCAATAAAGAAGTATGTTTAATATTAGGAAAAAATTATATGTAAATCCAGATATAAAGTACATTTAATATTAGGAAAAAGCAAAGCTAGAATTATAGTATTTCTGACATGCAGGTGAACTCAAATACAAATGTTAATGAGTCTTAGATATAAAACCATTGTTTAGAAAACAGACTGTCATCCAGCAGTATAGTGAAGTTCTGCTGTTGGTGTTTTATCATGCTGGTTCACAGAGGGCTCCCTATTGAAATGTTGGCATTCGAAATGTCAAGTGTCTACAAGCTGAAAAAAAGACCCAAACTATGGGAAAAGAGTTTTTATCTTGAAGATTGCTCTTTTCCTTTAAAATAATTTTTTCCAGTGGATCAAGCCCTCCCTGCACTCCCCAATCCCCTAACTTATATATATCTACTCCAAGATCGGCATAGCTTGGAGAAAAGGGAATGTACTGAGAAATGGCCAGCTTGCACTTAATATATGTAAGTCCATTCTTCGGTCACTCAGTCTCTCTGTTTCAGGACTTGCTCTTGCGGGTCCTGACACTTCAAATGGTTTCCATAATGGTGACTAACACTAATTGAGCAGCAATGACAATATGTGGTGAGTGTATATTTGTAAATGTTAACTGACTAAAGGGAATGCTATGCTTATTTCCACAGCAAGGTCCTACATATTCAAAAGAAAAAGACAAAAAAAAAAAAAAAAAAAAACAAACACCCAAATATACAAAATTAATCATCTAAGATTAAAGGGCATTCTGTATATGAATGGCTACTGCTTTTTAAGCAGGATTACAAAGCAACAAGCTAACCTGAATCAGGTTAGTAAACTGTTATCTAAACAAACATGGATATGTACACTAATGCATATAGGGTCCATCACATTGAAATAAAACTAAAAAGCACATTGTTGTTGTTGTATAAAAATATGCCTTTAAAATTTGTTTGCAGTGTTCTGCCTGTGGTGGCTGATGAAACAGACCTGAAGCAGCTGATTTCTCTTGCCAGCTGTTGCCATTGTCTTTATATTGTGTAATGGTCAAAGCAATTAATTGACAACGCTTTTGTTAAAAGTTGATTTCTGTTTGCAGTAGAAAAAATTAGAAATCTCTTGAGGAAGATCTCTTGTTACAATTCCTATTATAAGGTAAAACAAAACAAACATTCTCTTCTTTTATAAACTCTATATCTAATGAGACTCCATTTGAGAGGCCTTCTCCATGCAGCCTGGATGCGCTCTAAATCTAACTTAAAGAAGTGGTAACCAGTTTGGACTGCTTATGTTGTTGCACAGTGGGCTAGATCACTGCTAGGGATTTTTTTATGGGGGGGGGGTGGATGTCTGTAAAGTAAGGATAAACCTAGAGTTAAGGAATTCATAGAGGCAGAAGTGAAGTTAGTCACCTACTGTTATGGTGAGTGCCTCACCTACATGCACTTTTCTAATGCAAGGTATCATTATTTCATTTTGCCTGATACCTTGAATGCTTGCCTTGTTTAGGTCAGAATTTGCGAAAGTTAGTCCCAGTAGTATGTTGATAAGTGAACAAGAGAATAAACAGTAAGTAGGACAAACTACATTGCTGAGATGTTAACAGCTTGATTAACTAAAATGCTGTATATTTACTTTTTCTTAGTATGTAAATAGTTTTAATTTCTGCAACCATGCTACTCAAAGTGCCTGCACTGAGTAAGCTAGAGCTTCTGAAATTTTGGCAGCATGTGTACAAGCAAGACAGCAGCAGGAAAGTAAAATGGGTAGCCTGCATAGTGCAGATTTAATAGTCTTTTCATCCATGACCCCCCCCTCCTTTTTTCCCATTTTTGCATATGGGGTCAGAGTGTTATATCAGCAGTGACCATCATCTAGAGCCAATGTTTACACCATCAGGTGGCTAGACCTCACACACACACATACACACATTTGGGCAATCATATCTATGGCCAGTTTAGAGTGTCCAATCCAGCTACTGCATTTCTTTGGAATGTGGGAAGAAACTGGACCACCTGGAGAAAACCCACACAAACACAAGGAGGACTTGCAGACTCTGACTTCGTATGAAGGCACCCCAGCCAAAAATTGAACTGGAGAACTTCTTGATTTGAAGAAACTATACTTGTTTTTTCATAAATCAGGCATATAGTAAGATCACATTTCTATACTTTCCCATTTCCAGTTTCTAGATGGTCAGGTCTGGGGTTCTTGCTGAGGCGGCACTTTTGTATGCAATGCTGGAGTGTCTACTGACTGACTTCTTGTGTTTTTGAAAGGTGGCAGATGAAGATGATGGTTTTGCTGTTAACTTTTTTATGCTTGCTTTTGCTGTTTGTAGTACTTATTGTGTACTAGTTACATTATCTAACCAAGGGATAAGAAGGATAATGCTATCACAGGTTTAGCATGAAGTGCCAGTGATTCAACAGGTAGCAAGCTTGCTTTTGGTGCTAGAAGATCAGAAGGTTGCAGATTCAATTCTCATTCTAGGTGACTAGATTACTTTTCAAACTGCTGACTCTCAAGTGCAGTATTATGGGGATACTGCACTCCTGAGTGTGCAGAGTTTTAGATGAGGAATTAAACTGAAGTCTCATCTGCTTGAGTTGGTGATAGCTCAAGTGGATGTAAAAGATCTTACTGCACTTATTGAAAAGAGAAGGGGGCCTTTATTTATATACACATATTTACACACAGACACACACACACACAGACACACACACACACACACACACACACACACACACACACACACACACACACATACATATATATATATTTACAAATTTAGACAATCATTTTATAGTTTCCACATTAAATGTGCCATTCATATATTTTTATATAGACCCCACTCCTTTTCCATAACCATAATCTAATATACTTTAACATTAGTGACAATATCCAGTTTCCATTAAGCATAATTTCATTAATTCTTTCATTCCATAATACCTAAACCACATATAATACTTTCTTACCTAAATCTAATTTCATTTTTTTTTTATATTTTCATAACATCCATATTCAGCCATATCCATATGTATATCCCCATTATTCTTGAAGTTAAAAAAAAACATCTATACATAATTTATTTCACAGTTTGTAACTACTTTACACTCTAGGAAAACATGTTCTGTTGTTTCTTCTTCCCCACAATACAAACATATTTTGCAGCTTTCTTTTTGTGAGGCATGTTTGCTTTATAGGCAATTTATTTTCTATCTCCATAGAAAATCTTGACATTCAACATTATGTCTACACCAATTATTTCTTTCTTTAGTTACTTTCATCTTGACTTCTGTAATATTTTCCAATGGATTAATACAATAATATTTCCTCATGACATTTTATATCATATTTTTCTCTCTTCTTTCATTTCATCAGTTTCTATTTTCACATTCTTATCTTTTGTTAAGAATTCTCTATTTCTTTGTTAAACATGATTTTGTTCTTTTATTTCTTATTCTTTCCCAGAATTACTTTCACTAATACTTAAATACATGTGTTACTAATTTCTTATTTTTTTCATTTAACCATTTTAATATTTTATGCAAATTTAATGAAGCAGCATAAACTATTGGATTTACCATATCTAATCCTCCTTCATTATTCATGTATTATACATGCCTTTTTATAGGATGTAATCTCGGCCCCCATACAAAGGAGAAGCATATTTTTAATAAATGTTTTTCATATATTTCAGTAATCATGACAACACTGGATAGATATGCTGTCTTATCTTTTAATTCTGAATTAATCAGATGAACTTTTTATAAGCTCATCTGTATGTTTTCCATAGTATACAGCTATCTTTTATTTCCTTTATTAATATATCCCATCCTGTTTTATTTTCATCTTTACCAAAATTTATCCCTAGAACAGATATTTCTTTCCTAGAAAATTGTGTACCTGCTGTTTTTATGGGTCTATATTAGATGATCGAACTTTCAAAGGTTTGACTGTCATGTGGTTGACACCATATGATCGAACTTTTAAAAGTTTGAACATCTAATAAAAAATAATAAACTATACAAATAACCTACCTGAATGTTTTAAGCAGGGGAGCAAGCCTCCATGCACCCCCACACCCCCCACTCTTTAAATATATCAACTCCGAGATCTCACTACAGTGCAGAAAAGGGAAATCTTCCCATTCTGCACTGTATGGAGATCTCCATTAAAACGCTAAAACTTTCAAAGGTTTGATCAGATGGTGTCGACCATATGACAGTTGAACTTTCGAAAGTTCAAGTCATCTAATATATAGACCCTATTTTTACTATGTCACCAATTCCTTTGTTGTTTTCTTTATTAAGCATCATACCTCTTTCCTTTGTTATAATAATATCATTGGCATATGACATGACAGCTTAACTGTAATTTGATTTACCTCCCTATCTATTGTATTTATAACTAAAACAAATAAAATACAACTGATAGGACACCATTGTCTTATACCATTATTCATATCTATTTCTTCACTTAGCCATCCATGGACTAAAACTCTTACTTTATTATTCTTATAGGCTGTTTTGCACACTTGCTTGATTTTATTGTTAACATTATAAATATCCATTATTTTCCACAGTGTATCATGCTGTATTGAATCAAATGCTTTATTAATATCACTCATCATAATGTTCTTTATAATGATATATTTACAACCATATTGCCAAATAATCTGATAAATCCTTTTGATACTAAAAAATGTATTTCAGATTTTAAATTACGTTTCCTGTTAGTCCGTGTTTTATTATTCCATATAGACCATTTTCTGCATTTTATCACTTCCATCATCATTTTTACATCTTTTCCTCTTTTCTTTCTATTTCCTCTTAAATCACAATTGAAATCGTCTGTAAATTATTAAATCCACATTTACCAATACATAATCCAATGTTTTCTGAAATACGTTCTCCCTTTCTTTACTAATTACATAAGCGTATATAGCAGGGTGGCCCTGGTGGTACAGCAGTTAGTGTTGCTGCCTCACAGCAAGAGGTTCTCCACTTTGATTCTTGGCTGGGGTGCCTTCTGTGTGGAGTCTGCATGCCCTCCCTACAGTCACGTGGGTATCCTCCATGTGCTCCAGTTTCCTCCCACATCCCAAAGACATGCTGAAGGTGGATTGGACACTCTAAATTGGCCCTAGGTGTGTGTGCATGTGTGTGCCTTCTGTGGAAGGTTGGGGGCTGAGCTGGCAACTCGACACTATAAAAGCTCCACCGCCAATCATTCTGCAGACTGTTGTTCCACTGTGGTGACCCCTAACAGGAAAAACAGAATGAAATGAGACATAAGCATATATATAGCTATAATTCTGTACAATATGTATATTATGTTATCAAACTTTTAAAAGTTTGAAGGTCATACAGTCGACACCATATGATCAGACTTTTAAAAGTTTGAACATTTCAATGGAGATCTCCGTACAGTGCGGAATGGGAAGATTTCCCTTTTCTGCACTGTAGTACGATCTCAGAGTTGGTATATTTAAAGAGTGGGGGATATGAGGGATGCAGTCCCCCACATGGGGGGTACAGGGGGCTTGCCCTCCTGCTTAAAATGGTCAGGTAGTTTTTTTTCTGTTTATTTTTTTTTTTTAGTTTTTCGAACTTTTAAAAGTTCGATCATATGGCTTCTACCATATGACATTTGAACTTTTAAAAGTTCAATAACGTAATATACACTCTTCTATACATACTTTCTCTTCTCATTTAACTAATATAACATCAAAGATGTTCACTTCTCTGCATAAAACTACTATTGTTGTACACTATTCATTCCTTATGTTCCATATTATTTCTGCATCTATAATCTTTCTTCATATGTCAAAATTCTTATGTCCTACAGAACAATGGTATCAACATCACATTTGTTACACCATTCTAAAATGGCTATCCTTCTAGTCATATTTTTCATACTATTAAAGTTCCTTTCCCTGTTTTTTAGTTTAGGAGATACAATTGAATACTTATTTTTTAAGAAATGAATTGTTATCCATTCCCTTTCTTCTTTTCATTTATATTGATGGCATTGAATTTTATTTTTCTGTCTTTTACTCTTCAACCAATGGAATTATTTTTTCCTCTTACTATTTTCCAACTTACATCTTCTTCATCACTAACTTCTGATTCTATCTCTAATTCAGCATGTTCATTGCTTTTTCCATATCTCCCTTTTTTATAAAGTTTTATCTATTTCTACATCATCTTCAGTCCTTTCTTGTTCTTTCTTTTTACTCTGATTCATAATACTTAACTCATTCTATTTTTCTTTACAACCCATCCCTAAAAGCCCCTTTTTTACATTTATAAAATATAACTTTTTTACTCTTTTAAATTTTAAAAACAATGTTCTGTAGTTTCTTCTTGACAGTATAAACATATTCTATCACTTTTCTTTGTATATGGCATATTTCCTTTTACTGGCAATTTATCCATTATCAGCCTCCATAAAAAATCTTGATATTCTACTTTCTGATTACACCATTTGATTTTTACTTTTATAGCTTTAATTTTAGATTACCTATAGTTTTACATAGTAATGTTTTATTATTACATTCTTATACCATAATTTTCTGTCTTTTTCTATATCATCAATTTTTATTTTCCACAAAAATATTTTTTCTTGGTAACACTTTTTTCTTCATTTATACACTGTTTTTTTTCTCTTTTCATTTTTTACCATAACCCAGAATTTGTTTTATATATATATATATATATATATATATATATATATATATATATATATATATGTAGTTTTGCTACTAATCTGTCATTTTTTTTATTTATCCATTTTAATACTGTGTACAAATTTAGTGAAGCAGCATATCATATGCCACTGAATTAATTAACCCTAAACCTCCTTCTTTTTTATTTATATACAAAACTCCTCTTTTTACTAAGTTTAATCTAGAACCCCATATAAATGAAAAAAATATCCATAATAATTCATTTTCAAATACTGTTGGCAACATAAATACACTTGCTAAGTACGCTATTTCCCCATAAGTACTGAATTCATAAGATAAGTCTTTTTTTCTGAATGATAATTTATTTGTTTTCCAGAAAAAGCATGTTTGCTTTATTTATTGTTTTTCCAATGAATTGTAATTACATCTTTATTCCCAAATTTTATACCTAACACAGAAATTTAATTCACTGTAAAATATATACCCTCAATCTTTACTACATCATTTACTACATCACCTAAACCTTCACTTTTCTCTTTATTTTAAGTCATCCCTATCATCTCTAGACACTCGTTTAAATAAATTATTACTTCTTTTATCCAAATTTTGTTTTTTGCAATTATTATAAATGTTATCTGCATATGTTAACAGAACCAGAATTCTTAACCCTTCAGATGGTATATACCCTGCCTCCTTCATTTTGTAATTTATTTCACATACTATCACATTCATAGCCAATGCAAATAGTATACAACTCATTGCACATCCTTGTCAGTCTTCATATGCACCAGTCATTTACAAGTATTTTTACTTTATTATTACCATAGTAACATACATAATTTTCTAACTTTTTCACTTACATTCTTTCATTATTACACATAAGATTTCATGCCCAATTGTGTCAAATTCCTTAAGTCACCATTTGTGATTTTCCCTTCTTCTATTCTGTGAATAATATTATCCATGGTTTCTCTATCATTAATTATTCTTGACAATCCTTTCCCTTTATACTTCATATGCTATCTTCCATAATATTTCCATTTTAGTTTCAAATCTCTTTTGTGTTATTTTCATAAAGATCCTGTAATCATTATTATTCAATACTATTGGTCTCTATTTTTTTAATTCTTTTCTGTATTCCTTTTTCCATATGAATTTAAGTATGCTATTGTATACTGCGGTGGTGGTGCTGCAATAGCGTTGTCACCTCATAGTAAGACGTTGTCCTGTTCGATTCTCAGCTAGAATGTCTTCTGTGTGGAGACATGCGTGAATGGGCATACCTTCATTGAAGGTTGTGCGTCAGGGCTGGCAGTTCGGCACATAAAAATCTACTGCCCATCATTAGTGGACTGGAGTTCCGCTGTGGCGACCCCTAACTGGGAAAAGCCAAAAGACACAACAACAACATAATTCTTTGTACATAAAACCTTCACTTAACTGTTCATTCAAAATTTAAAAAAAATATTTTTTTTGCCAATCCCTTAAAATATTTATACATTTCATGCTCTATTGAAAAACTGGGCCTGCAGCCGAGTCTATATTTACTTGTACTAATACTTTATCTAGCTCATTTAAAGAAATCTCCTTTTCCAATTTGTTATTCTCTTTTTCTGTTAACTTTTTTACTTTCCATGTTTCTTTCACTACCTTTTTTTTTGAACATTTCTTATACATATTGTATTATACTGTGGTGCAGCTTTGCCACCTCACAGCAAGAAGTTCTCCCTTTTGATTCTCGGCTGGAGTGCCTTCTGTGTGGAGTCTGCATGTCCTCCCTGCAGTCGAGTGATTTTTAAGACATGCAGGTAGGTGCATGTGTGAATGGGCATGCCTTCTTTGAAAGTTGGGCATCAGGCTGGCAACTTGGCATGCTAAAAAATCCACTGTCAATCATTAGCGGACCTGAGTTCTGCTGTGGTGACCCCTAACTGGGAAAAGCTGAAAGACATTAGTTTTATTGTATTATATTATTCATAATCTTTTCCTGAGTTCTGTTTCTCTTTTTACATTTTTATTTCTCTCATTACACTGCCATCTTCCTTTACTAATCTACTTAAGTAACTCAATACTTCTCTTTTTCCTTTTAAAATATTTTTGCTTATATAACAATTCTTGTATTTTTTCTTGATTTCTTTAATATTTTCTTTTTCTTTGTCAAAGTACTTTCTATCATTATGTTCTAAATCTTCCAGTGCATCATCATATGTTCTTTCATATTTTTCTTTACTTTTCTCACATTATATTGCCACTGTAAAAAAACATTCTTTATATTTTTCCTTAAATATCATCCACCATTCAGACCATTTTTTATGAAATGTTCTCATAGTAATATGTTTTTCCCATAACTGTATTATTAATCTCTTTCCTTCTTCATTCTATGCTTCTTCATTTATCCTTTTTATTCCTTTGCCTATTTTTATATAGTCATTTTCTTTTATCTCTAGCCATATTTTAAAATGATCAGAAAATCCTGTTTCAACTACCACCCCTTCTCCTATAACTAAACCTTTTGATACTATGAAGTAATCTATTTCAATTCTATACATACCCCTTTTGTAAGTCCATCAATTATTGTCCCAAAGTTTTAACTTACCACATCTTATAACTACTATCATTTTTCTGATATAATTTCCTTTCTTTTTACAGTTGCCATTTAAATCACAGTTAAAGTCTCCTGTTATTATAATATTCATATTTATCACTGCATAGTCTAAATTTTCATTAAATAAGCCTTCCCTTGCTTTAGAGTTAGTATAAACATATAATGTTATAATTCTGTAAACTTGTTTTTTTCCATTTTAATTCTACAATGGTTAATATTCTTATTTTTGCTAGAATTGCATCTAATACATTGACTATATTTCTACAAAATAAGGTGATTCAAGAACATCTCTTATTTCCCAAATTCCAGATTATTTTTCCTCTCCATAATTTCTCTGTAATATTTCTTCATTTGTCAACAATACTGTCTTCTAATAGAATTATATCTATATCACATGTATTACACCACTCCAAAATTCCTATTCTTCTTATTATATTCTTAATATTATTCATGTTTATAGAAGGGGCTCTTAAATTTTCATTTTCCCTTTCCCGTAGATTCATGGTTTCAAAATTTTATAGCTAATTACTAGGCTAGCTTTCTTAATAGACCATTCTAAGCCTAACCAATATTCTTC
Organism: Protopterus annectens; assembly: GCF_019279795.1. Taxonomy (NCBI): domain Eukaryota; kingdom Metazoa; phylum Chordata; order Ceratodontiformes; family Protopteridae; genus Protopterus; species Protopterus annectens. The sequence continues at coordinate 1,053,002,433 of NC_056745.1, read as the reverse complement.
CTAAAGGTATGAATCAAACAGTGTACCTTGTGTCTGTGAGTCAAACTATATCAGGCCCCAATCTTTAGCTGTATATATTATTTTTCATTTATCTAATTTCTTTTTTATTTTGTACTTATACTTTTACATTTTCTTTTTTTGTATTTTACCCTTTTACCAATAGAATTATTTTTATTTCCTTTTACAACCTCCCAATTTATGTCTTCTTCATCACTTATTTCAGAACCTTCTTCTATATCTTCTTTATTATTTTTTCTCATCAAATTTTTCTTCTATTACTACTACTTTTAAAATGTCTGCTCTTTGTTCATTTTCTTTGCTTTCTTATTTTTTCCTTACTGTTATTTTCATTTTTGCATTCCATCCATAAATGTTCCATTTTGTTACATGCATAACATTTCAGTTCATGTTTTTCTGTATTATGACTCATTTCCCCACAAATATAACATTTTCTTTTGTCACAGTTGCTTATCAAATGTTTTGGGTTGCCCCCAGTATTTCACAACACCCTTATTCCCTTCCATATTTATTACACTTGGTATATGTATAATGTTTTCTCAATTTTTAACACAAAATGACAACCCCAGTCACCAGTCCGTAAACCCCATTTTCATAAACTTTTGCAATGTCCAGTACTTCTTTACATACAACTTTCAAATGTCCTTTTCAAACTCTGTCTTTCTACTTCTCTTCAAAATTATACATGAATCTTCTTTTTTCTTTCTTTGTTAAAAGATTTTGATCACATAAAGATTCTATGGGTTGCAGTCTTTCTGTTTTTCATATTCTCCAAAAAATTATTTCCACTGAAAAAACAGTCTCAAATATAATGTCACAAAATGTCTCTTTGTTAATAAGTGATATTACCTCATGTGCTTTTACACCCAAAGGAGGTATTAAATTGTCCCACACTTCATACCTGTCCATTTCCTCGTCTTCTTTACTTTGAATCCTTACTGCATACTTACATTTTTCACTTTCTTCTGCCTTTTTTTCTGCTTCTCCGTTTTGCCTTATAGGTTCATAGGTTCATAGGTTCATACTAGGCTATCTGCCCGAGGGCATTTATATACTTCTTTTACTTTCTCTGCATGTGTTTGCTTTTCCATCTCACCACTATTTTTCAGGATTGTCTCTGCATCCTCCTTTTGTTTTTCTCCAAAATGTCCTACCAGGAAACATATCCTTCATTTTCTGTCTCGCTCTGCACCACCATATCTTTAATTATATATCCATCATTTGCTGACTCATCTCCATCAAACAGTTTTCCTTAAAATATTTCCTGACAATTCTGCACACATTCTCAGGTCTCAATATTTGCTTTCTCCTGCATTTCTTTCACTACTCCATCATTTCCTTCTCTTTTCATCTGCCTCCATGCTTCTTTCAGCCACTTCTGTGCCTGGAATAGAAACAGGAAGTGCTGCTCCAAAATGGTTCCCACTCACAACAATAACGAGTAGGGGAAGTTCCTTAATGCCCTGGCTAATTTCCCCAATAGTATAATTATCACCTTGGGTCCCCCCCTGAAAAGGGCTACTAGCATAGTGAGACTAACCTTGTCAACAAAAGACAGATAGTTAAATAGATGATAGACAGATAGACAGATAGACAAATAGATAGATAAATAGATACATAGATAGATATGTAAGTAAATGAGACAGTACTGTGTTTTGGATGCATCTTACCCCTGTTTTCTTCCCTTATCAGACCCATCATTGAATACAATTCACCCTTTGATATGTACAAATCCAAGCATATCTCTCAACTGGAAAGGTTCTGAAGATTTCTAGCCATGAAAATTAAAGGTCTTAAATCCTTCAACTATCCTGAAAGATTAGCATGACTCTCCATATGCTCAGTAGCCTACCATCTGTTCTGAGATGACTTGTGTCTACCTTTTTGAGCCATGAAAAACCTAATCCTATTTGACCACATATTTCTTCACAAAACCACTGCCTCTACAATCCCGTGCATGAGAAACTTAAACCTACACCAAAACTTAATGGGGAAAGGTTCCTAACTCAACACACTTCCAGCCTATGGAATGAGTTGCTACTACATTTCAAATAAAGTACTACATTGACTACTTTTAAGGCTAGTCTTGATGACTATATGGGCAGGCACAAATTTACACTAGGCTTATCATCTAAGGCCATTCATGACTGGGGAGATTAAGTAGTATTACATTCTTGACAAAGGTGGTAAGAACCTTTAAATTTATCTACTTAAAGTTGAGTATGTCAAGGCATCTTATGCTCCCCATGACTGCATGCCTGGTATTATTCCTATGTTCCTATTTTATCCTTTGTTTTGATATAGTCAGATCAAAGACTAAAAGAATTCTGTTACTTAACAGCATATACTAATCTGGTTAAGAGTTATTTCTTTGACGGAAGGATAATTTTGAAATGCCCAGTACTATAATCTGAAGTTAACTGACTGAAAATAAGTTTAGCAGTAGATTCCCTTTTTGCTATTTTGCTAATATATAAAGTAGAAAAAAATGTTACCGAGGTATTCGCATATATGTGCGGTTTTCAGCAGAGTAAGATATTTTATTGATTTTTATTGAAACAATTTTTATCAGAGGTAGACAGATGAAGTCTGTTCACTCAATATGAAACTAAACTGTTTAGAATTTTCAGAGGGGTGCCATATTATGTGCTCATGTGTGATTAGGAAAACAGATGCTGTTAGAGGATATGGTTATCGCTTGTTTAGCAGGTGAGTCATTCTTTTCAGGTAATCTGATGTGATATGGAAATAACATATTTGTATACCTATATATTTATAACTCTGTAGTTGCAACTCATTTGTTCTCATATATCTTTCTGCATGTATATGACATGGATATGAGAGAGAAATAAAGATTCACATCCTTGATACTTCTCAGCTGCTTTAAAATAGTAATGGTGGAGCAACCAGACTGGACATTTGTAAGCCCTAGGTTTGAGTTCTAGTTGAAACACATCTGTCTTTAGTGTGGTGCTTTTGGACTTTGGCCAGGGCTGTTGTTTCTGTTATAATTATTTGCTTGATTTTTAGTTTAGCTGGATTGCTGAAATACTGTCTCCCATCCCTTCTTTGTCCAGCGACTTGGGTATTGTATTAAGTAGAGGAAGGTATTCTTCCTATATTTACTGCACATAGGCTTTGGTCCTGGGTGAAAACAGGGTCTGCGGACTAGCACACCACCAGAGACAAAAATAAATAAGCATAAGAATAAAAGTATAAATGTATATTTATACTCACACTGTTTTCATTGGCACAAATATGTATGAATCACATATGTATGAGTGAGAGATGAAGTTTTAAATACTTAGAAAAGTTTATAGTTGAGTCAGTAGCTTAATAGTAGAGCTATATAATCAGAAATTGGTGATCTGGAGGTCAACATTTGAACCCTAGTTGAAACACATACGTGTTTGGACTCTGGCCTGGTCATTACTTTGAAAAATCTTTTGAGAAATTATTGAGTTCTGTTTCAGTAACTTTATTAATGCATTCCCTCCTTATTTTTTTCTGTTTGTCTACTTTGTTGTGCTGTGTTGTGAAGGATGGAAGGTTTTCCTGTACATAAGCATTTGTTGTGAATGCAAAACAAGCTATTGACAAGCCTGCTTACCTGTTAAAAAGCCTCAAAATGTTGGCTAGTTGTCAATGATCTGGACCTCCCTTGGTTCAAATCCTGTTGACGAATGCACTTCTTTACTGCTGTGCTTCCTTACTCAGAATGTTGTTGATGTTTCCAAAATGTTTTAGCTGATACAGCAGTTTATTTGTATATTTCTGGTTCAGCAGGTTTGCTGATACATTTTCTCCTTTCCCTTCATTGTCTGATCACTTACATGCATAAAAAGATACATGGATACATAAAAAGGGGAAAAGACATCTTTTTTAGCAAACAGCTAAAAACGTGATACATTTTAATAAAATAATAGTATTTGTTCAACATTAGATGGAATTTTGTAATGAATTAAAACATCAGCAATCCTCAATACTTCTGAGTATCAGCAACATTATAAATATTGTGAAGCGGTACTGGGATTGTATCCCTGCCTATGGACGGTGGTCCTAAAATATTCCACATTGTTTTGTTAAATGTACTCATTTTAATGACCTGCATAGCATCTACATGTATATGGATTTCTAAGTGTTACCAGTACATTGAAATAAGCCATGCTATCACAGGTGGACAATATTGAAATAAGAAATGTTTTCTTTTTCTTTCAGGGGATAATGAACCAAAAAAATCAGGTTAGTCAGCATGATTAGTTTTTATAAGGCTATTGTGAAACATTAAATTAATCTTAACAAAATGATCTTTGTCTAAAACAGTTTATGGAATCAAGGTAAATAACCTTGCAATGAATCTCCAGTCATTTTTCCATGGTTTGAATTTCACCACTGATACTTTGCTGCTAGTGTGCAATAATGTAATGGCATGTGGTATGTTTCCTGTATATAAAATGATTTAAAAAATAAATTGGTGTACTTATGAAAAGCAAAAATGATGATTACGCATTATTTTACTTTTGGAAATATTAGCATTTATGTAATTATGCAGTAGCTTGTTCTATCACATATATTAGAATACAAAATTAAGGAACAACAGCAGTCATATGGGCTTTTCTCTTTATTTTAGCTGCATGAGAAAACTGCATTTGTATTTGATATAATTTATTGAACTTCTGTTCTTTAATTTAGTTTTATTGAAAATGGGCAAAAAATATTTTTTAAAACTTCTTTTTAACCCTTTTCCTTTCTACTTATACACTGGGATACTCATACGGTTTGTAATGTATTGCATTGCATTGTAATGAGCTACATTTTTTTTATTTTTTGAAATTCTAGTTTTAATACAAATTAATTCCCTTAGAGTTTAAAGGACCATTCACTATCTCTTCTGTTGATTCTTGAGTATAACATACAATAATGATTCTTTTTTGTGTTACTTTTGTACAACTCCTTTTGATCCAGTGTATCCCTGGTATACACTGAAATAACAACTACCTGTTAATCTGGTAGTCCTCGAAATACAAAACTAATTTTTTTACATTATACAAAGCCTCTTGGAGTGTTGTACCCAAGTCAGCCAAGTTAAAAACCATTGTATGAAAATCCCACTTCATCTCTCACTACGTCCTGTCCTTAAAACTCCAGAGTTAGCTGCCAATCAAACTGTGAGCAAGAAGGCTCATGTGTCCTTGTCATACAGTTAGGATGAATAACTATACTTTATGAATGAGTAAGAATATTCATGCAGGTTGTAGGTGGTATTTTATTTTCAGCATCTGCACTATTTTCGCATTTTAAACTTCAATAGTGACTAGACAGAAAGAGAAACAGAATAATTACTGAGGTTTCATGACATACTGGCTTCATGCCTTTGTAGTCATTACTGCATGCTGTTGGAAATAATAGTGACATTCTTTCTTTATAATTTTCCTGTAGATGAATGTAGTACAAGTGGTAGAGGAACATTCATAAACTTCTGGCAGAGGTCTTACTTTTTGCCAACAACATGTACATATGTCTTCAGTCGTCATGATGTTGACACAGGAGCTGAATTCAATATCCAGCTAAGACGAGGAGAAACTGGACTGCTAGAAGAAATACAGATCATGATTGATGGAGTAGAAATTAATGTCTATAATGGCACAATCACTGTTAATAATCAACTGTAAGTATTCCATTTTTTTAAAAAATAAGTATAGTTAGTATACTTTGAAAATTATATTGTATTTTTTTGAATAGGAGAAAGTTAATGCGTGCATCAAAGCACACACACACACACACACACACACACACACACACACACACACGCACACACGCACACACGCACACACACACACACACACACACACACACACACACACACACACACACACACACACACACACACACACACACACAGTACTGGTTACTATATGAAAATTCCAGAATTTCATTTTAGTGAAACATTTATGCTGCATTTTTTTAAGTGACAGTATCAAAGGTTAGAAATGGCAGTTTTTTGTTAGAACATCATCTACTTTGTTTTATTTTGTGTAACTATCTTACATGATTCACTAGTTGAAATCAGTACTAATACCGATGCTACTTTGTAATGTGTAGAGATAAACACGCATGAAAAGAATGAAGAAATTCTCATTTCTTCCGGAAGTGCAGCTTAAAAAATCAGTTGCATGGTTTCATATATCCGTATTGACTGTGTTCACTCCCCTACCTTCCACTAACAGAGAGTCTAACCATTTACTGTAGGAAGATACAAAGTACCACATATTTGGTATGAGGAGACCCATCCTCATGAACAAGAGGACTAAGGCTAGTTGACATTAGGCAGCTCAGCATCTGAAACATTCTAAGACCACAAACATTTCTACTTTTACCCATAATAACCTGCAAATTAACATTCTTTTTAGATAGTTCAGTTTTGTTTTTAACTTGCTATAACAGAAGGTGTTCAATTAAACATTACAGATGGGAAATACCCTACCAAGGATATTGTACGTACAGTCTAGCAAACCCAGGCATCTTCCTTGTGTGTTGTATGTCCATCCTTATCATGAGCAGATGTGTCTATATAAAAAGGATATATGGACACACCAAAACTCAGAGCTTTCTTACCCCTGGAATGGGAGTCTGAAACTTATCAATCAATTGTAGCCAGCCTGTAAAGGGAGTACAAGCTTGTTCTACACTGTTTGTTTATGTACCACATTGCAGTGGTGTTGTCCATCACCCGTAAAACTGTGCCTGGAGACCAAATTTGATTCTGTGCTTTCATGGCATTTAAAAGAGCCATCAGTTATTTCAGGTCAATTAATTTGTATCTGTGCTTTGGTTCTCAAATTCCCTGCACCTTGATACCCTGAGAAGCAACACCTCAAGCAAAGTTTAAAGAGTCTGTGACCAGTGTCTGAGTGAGGCTAAGGAAAGTGAAAGGGACTCCTCTATTAGATATGGTTTGTTTGGCACACCAAAATAGTTCTTACTTCACAAAGCTGAGAGCTGGAAGTTGGAAAGCTATGGGGTGAGAGTGCTGAGCCTAGACAGATTTGAAAAACCCACTAGATCTTTCTCATGTGAAATCTGGTACAAGGAATCATAAGGATGGAAGAGGCCTTGAAACATAGACCTCTTAGACATTCTTTTACAGTGGATGTTTTCTGTTGAGAAAGATTGAGGACGTGCTTACGATATGTTTGCCTCTTTTCTGGGGAAAGAAACACACTCATCAGGTAGGTGACTGGAAGTCAGCTCAGAAAAATGTCTGGGAGATGAAATCAGGGATGGCTTTTTCTGGGTTCAGGGAGAAACTCATGTTACAAAAAAGATTTTTTATGAACTGTAAAGCTGTTTCATATCAGATCAGGCAATTATACAGATAAGGAAAGATGTGTATGCTTTGAAGCCTGTAATATGCTATCACTGGAGCAAGGCATTTGGTAAAAATGCTTGATACAGTAGAAAGTCCATATAGCAAAGAAGTTAATTAACAATGCAACCCCATGACAAAGAATTTGTGTTTCTTTCGAATAAGAGCATTATCACTTAAGTCAAGAGTGACTAGAAAGGCTAGAGGAGAAAGAAAAGGAAAGTGAGTTTAAAATGTCACATTTAGAGTTTGAATGAGTAGAAAAAAGTGTTTAGACTAGACAAATCTAGAATGGTCTACAGGTTCCATCTTTAATGGGAATAAGTAAAAGTCTTGAGTAAAATCATTGTCCCCATTGATGTAAGTTCATTAGCTCTCTGATCTCCAAAGCAGATGGACTCAAATGATTAGAGGCAAAAGATGGGGCTGTTTTTTGTGGGCTGAGGGATACCTAACAGAACAGAAAGTCATAACCAATGAGGTTTGTTGCTATGTTCTATAATATTTAGAGTCCATGTGTATGTTGTTATGGTTTGCCGTGGAAGAAGGCAGACAGACATGTTCTTTGCAATTTTCTGAGGAAGGCTAGGTTGTGAGGGGAGGGAGGAAACATGTGCCAAGAATAGTCAGAAGTTCTTTTTTACTTACAGTTATACATGTCTTAATGATCGGCATCAGTGTTATCCTGCTGGTCTTTCAAAAATCCCCGTCAATGTAGTTTTTGATAGTCTCCAATCAAAACTGACTTGAATTGATTGTATACTTTATCAGAGTATGCGGTATGTAGAATTTTGGATTCAATACCATCATCAGCAAAGTCTTTCCAGTGTAATTCCATTCCTGCTATAAAGATTAAATATGGAAAGGTGATGGAGGCCTTTATTTAGCTCAATGAAAGACCGTTGCCTACTTCTTTACCCTCTGGTACTAGGATGGCCAGAAAAAATGCTTCATTACTTTCATTTTCATTCAAAACATCCTGCATCTTGAGTTTTGGGATGGTGGCAGTGGTGTAAGTAGCTAAAACAGAGCTCTGACCAGTAAACAGTTTAAATTATCCAATACATACAAACTACAGTACATTGCTAACAGGAATTGGTTACTTGTTGATTACTGAAGTGTCTGTGGTATCCAGAAGGTCAACTAAGAAAAGAAAAAGGGACGTAAAAGGAATAGCAACTGTGAAAACCCAGAAGGACACTGAAAGCAATGTGAGGGAATAGAGCTGGGAAAAGCAGATGGTAATGAGAGCTGAAAGAGAAAGCTCTTCAGTCACCGTTGAGAGAAAGCTTGATCAAATGCACTCTGCGATTTTCTAAATAAGTGGGTGTGTGTTGGAACATTTAGTGACAAATAACAGAAGGCTGCAGGAAATAGATATTTAATAAGGCTTTCCGATGAATTAGTTGATATGCAATCTGCTGAAAAGGAGAACAAAGAAAAACAATGGTGTAACAGCATTAAAAACATAAACAAATTTAAATAAACTGTCTGTACTCAAAAACAGAGCACCCAGAGACAACCTGAGGTTTACAGGAGTGCCATAACAAACTGAAAGGAAGGACTGTGAATACTTTATGAGGCAATGCCTCAGTGCATGGACTGGACTTTCTATCGATGATATTAAAATAGAAAGAGTACATAGAGTGAATGTTCCCAAGTTGAGACTGTCAAAGCAACTGCAACCTATACTGAATAACTGCAGATATATCATCTAAAGGAGGAAATGCTCTTTTTTATATTTTGTAGTGGAAGGGAACAATCTTAGTGGTTAGCTGATGTGGATAATGACTGTTCATTACAAACACAGACTAACAGAAATGCTTTTCTTCTCACTATTAAGACTTTCACAGGACTGAAACTTTGTTTGAAGTTATTGCATCCTGCATTCCTTTGAGTCATCTATCCATTTAGATTTAAAAACCTACACAGACCCTTGACAGGAGTAAGATGAACTAACCAAGAGAAAACAACAGATGGAAACAGGTAAGGTGGTGAGCATACAAGCAAACAGTCATCAAGTACAGAAAAGCAAACTATGAACACTTCAGGGAAGGGATTTTCTGTGAAGCCCCCTACCTATTTTGCAAAAGAAAATGATGGCTAAAACAAGGGAGATAAAACAGTTAAAAAAGTGGAAGATTCATAAAAAACAATGTAGTAGGAAAACTAAATGAAGACTACTTAAAAAAGATTAATGTTTATATGACAAAGGATCTGACATAATCAAAATTGGAGTTGCATTCCGGATGACAGTTTAAAACAATTAAAATCTGTAAATGGTTGACAGAAGATAACTACTTGATTTACATAAATGCAATAATGAGTTCTACATGTAAAAATTTGCCTTAAAATTAACTTTTATATTTAACTGAATACAGTGAACCTATACTGCATTCTACCTTATAAAAGTCTCTGTTTTCAAACTGTAAACTATGTTTATACTGCTTTTAATAAATGTAGTATGATAATGCAGGGGGGGGAGTAAATGATTGATGAATGAAAAAGGAAACTAATGAACTATATGATGTAAAACCATTGAGATTAGTAACCATCAAAAGGAAATTATTTCATTTCATCCTATTGTCATTGCATCCTGTCTGATAAAAGTTGTCATTTAAATAAAAAAGGAAGTAATACATATATTAATAGAAATCAGAAGACAATAATGTATAATGTTAGCTCTGATAATGCATGCACTAGGTCTAGTAATGTATGCAAAATTGATGAGATAGTTGGAAATACCAGCTGATACAAGCTGATTAAATGCAGGGTGTTGTTTGATATATCTAAAATGTAAAATATACACAATGGAAAATGTTTTCATTTCAGTTTCTTATCAGATTTATCAGGCTTCAGAATGAGTGTTATATCGCCAGTGATAGTGGAATGCAGTTTGGTTTGCCGTACTTGATATACTCTGCCAGAATGCAAGGTGGTGGCTTCACCATCTCTGGATAGCAAAGATAGACCTTTCAAAAATAGCTATAAGAGCTTGGATTCCAAGATGGTCGCCATCTAGGGAGCACACTTCTCAGTCAGCTCCTGACAATAATCTGCAATCGAACACAATCTGGGATCCAGCACCTCTGATAATCCATCAAAAAACAATGAATAGTGTAATATACTAGATAATAAAGCATCTTTTCACCAGATTTGCAAAAATATACATAATTTTATATACTTATCTGCAAGGTCAACATGTGCTGATTGAGGAATTTCTGCAAGCAGTTCAGGCCTCATCGATAGACTACAGGAAGCTACATAGAAAAAATAAAAACCTTTGATAAATATAGAACCATGGACTCAATGGAAGGCCAAACATCAAAAACAAGACTTTCACAAATAATCTCACCAGAGAAAGAAGTCTGCACAAAGAGACAAAATTGACTTACAAAAACAGACTGCCAAAATGAAGACCCCTCTTTATGGAAGAACTCAAGGCAGCTCTAACATCCTTGCAAGAAGAAATACACCTCTTTTCTACAAAACTAAATGCTTTTGGAAGTAATATAGATGAAATACTAACTAAACTAGAGAAAAATGAAGAGAAAGCTGTAGAGAATTAAACTAAATAGAAGAAATCTGAAGAACTAATGTCAAAAAAATAACAGTGTCTGAATTACAACAAAAAATAATAGACTTATAAGCCAGATCAAGAAGAAATAATGTGCTCATCAGGGGTATCCCTAAAACCTACAAACAAATTTCTTTATATAATGCAATTTAAAAAATCATTGAACTGCTCTTGGACAACAATGTTGCAGTACAAAGTATTACAATAGAGAGATTCATCGAGCCTAAAGAAAATCACAAACTCTTGATGCCCCAAGGCAAATCTATGTGAGAATATTAAATGCAACTCATGTTAATATGATTATAAAAGCTGGTAAAACTAAAAAACAAATAATTTGGAAAGGTAATAAAATAACAATTGCACAAAACCTGCCCTTAGCTATCAAGCAACAGAGATAAATTATATCACCTTTCTGTGCATACTTAATAAAAAACAAAATAAAACTCCAAATGAAGTATCCTGCTTCCTTACAATTCCAATACAATTGGTCCACATACCAAACAAAATGTAAAGATGAACCAAACTCAGCTTTCTTAAAAGCATTCAATGAGATCCCTCCAAAATAACCAGTAAAATGTTAGTAACATCTATACTGTATTTATCAGCACTTAAAATGTATCTAAACTGTAAACTACCTTAAATCTGATGAAATACTGGCATCACTAGTATTTTTATTCATTATTTTGAAGTTTCTGAAGGTTTTTTACCTCTATATTGCAAAAAAAGTCTCCATAGGCTTTCATTTCCATTGCAACATTCTAACCGTTTTTCCAGGAAGCTGACCCATGTTAGATGTCCCTTGACCTTTGACCTCACACCGCACATGGTAATTAACTCATGCAGTGAAGTCAGAGCCAAATCAAGTCTATGGCAGCCAAGAAGTCCCAAAAAGAAGCAAAAAAACTATGTGAATACACTAAGAGAGCTAATAGTTTGACCAGAATGGCATCCAGGAAGTAATTTGCTGTATTACAAGGCTGATAACCAAAAGACAACTACACTTAATGATATAGAACAATTCCTGGCTCCAAAATCTCACAGGTACTGCAAACTTTCCTTAAATCACTAGCAGTAGGAATTTAAAGGCAGGTATAGAAGAATAATCTATATGTAATAATTGACAGTCTGGATGATGGAAAGGTGAAAGAAAGATTTAAACAAAAATAGAAAGGAAAAAGCTAAGGTTAAAGTAATCTCTGCAGAATAAGATTGTTCATGAAGAGAAGAAGCACTGCAACATCAGACTTTGCTGTCATACTCTTGTGAATAAAACTGACTTAATGCTTATTCAATAGTTTTTTTTTCTTTTCTCCTCTTGGACTAGTAGCAGTCGGAGTACTAGAGAAGGTCACATAATAATATGTGTACTAGATGCATTTTAATATGAAGCATATAGTGGAGTTATATTTTTTCTGCTTGTATAGGCAGATCACAAGAATGGTAGTATATAACATATGCTCATAACATATTATATAATACACTTTATAGTAACAGAGTCCATTGTTCTACTAAGGCATGTTTAATTCCTGAACTATATAGCACTCAAAAGAAGGTTTGGGATAAAAGAACATAGCTTGCTACATGGACCCATTTACAAGCTTACATATTATACTAAAATATGATCATTACAAGCCACAAGTTACCCCTAATGCCTAATTGGGTTAACAGTATCTATATTATTCATAACTTAGTTGGTGGCTGGGTGGCATTTATCCTAGCAGTGTTGTAATGTTCTGTGGAATGCATAATAATTACTGTATGATAGTTAAAATTGTATATATTTTTAATTGTTTCAATTCTAGGATGATGTATATATTACTTGTTAACTGGATTAACCCTTCTCTTTCAGAGGATAATGGTAAGTGGTTAGGCACTAGGGAATTTCTAAAAGAGTGTTATGTCACCTCCTCCTCCCATGCTATTATTTCTCAACACACATTAACCACTACTCACAATGCTTTGCCAAATACTCCCCTCATAGCACACACAGTTAATTCAGCTACAGGACTGTTCAAATTAATAATCAAACTAAGATGATTAACATGACCTCGTGGAATATAAATGGCTTACAAGACATTAAAAAGAAAAGGCTAGTTATGCACTTTATATACAAATCGAAGTCAGATATAAACATTTTGCAGGAAACTCATATGACTATGGAAGAATGGGACAAGGGTACAGAAAAAAACACTGTGGATTCAGCAAATAATAGCAGCTGGGACAGTACCTCATCAATATAATATTTAAGGAATCTTTTAAAGGGAGCATCATTAAACATAGTATTGATACAAAAGGTAGATGGTGCTATTTCACATGTTTACATCCAGCATACAAAAAAATCTTTATTACTTTGTAAAATTTATGGTCCTTGTAGCTATCAGCTTGATTTTTTAATTGAAATATGTAACTTATTACTAAAGCACCCAGACCATCTGATTATAATTGGTGGAGATTGGAACATAACAATAAATCCATCCAAGAATAGATCAAATAAAAATGATACTCAATCACCTCAAGCCACAACCTTTCTATCAGAACTAATTGAAGATTTCAATTTAATAGATCCCTTTGAACTTAACAACACAGACAGTCTAAGTAGCAGATACACATATTTCTTCACATACCACAAGACCTGGTCTAGAATTGACATATTTCAAATTTCTCAAAACTTTGCTGTTTATGAAGTACAGTATAGCTCAGAACCCTGATCAATATCAGATCACTCAAAAATAAATTTAACAATAACACAAAATAAAACTGGATTTACTACCCACAATACCTCAAACTGGACTTTAAACTCAAACATGCTGAAAATTAAAGAAGTGGAACAAGAGATTATAAACTCTATTATTCATTTAAATGAAAACCTTGCAAACAGTGACACTCCTCTGGATAGTTAATGGGCAGCCTTTAAAGTCATGGCTAGAGGTACCCTGATCCAAGCATAATCATTTTATAAAAAACAAAAAGGAGAAAATATAAGTAACATAGAAGGTAAGCTAAGACAAACTGAACTAGAACTCCAAAGAAATCACACTCCTACTCTTGAGAAACAAATGGCAAGTCTACAAAAACAATTAAATGAGATCATAATGCAACAATTTACATTTACAGAACTAAAGGAATCCAAGCAAACACGGCAGGACACTGCTATATCTCCAAAACTTTTATTAAAACTTGGTAATACAAAACACAGGATGAGCGCTTTCGGGATTCAACCCTTCATCAGATAAAACTCTCAATACTACCATACTGTTTAAAAAGGGGACATTAACCAATGACATTCAATGAAAAACCCGCCTACTTTGGAGGGTGGGCTTCATAGGTATTACCTCATTCAAACCTGGGTTTCTATGTGCCATCACTTCTATAATCCATCTGGATTCAGCAAGCTCTGTTAGCTGCTTAACATCCCCTCCCCTATTGTTTAACTTGATATTAACTATAGCCCTAAATTTAAAGCTGTGTGTGGGATGATCTTTCACATGTCTATACAAAGCATTACTCAAATCACCATTCCTGATGCTACAAAGATGCTGCAAAATCCTCACTTTAAACATGTTGTTAGTTTTCCCTACATAAAAACAGGGGCACAAAGAACACTCTACCAGGTATACTATGTCTGTTGTTCTACAGGTAGCCCTCCCTTTCAGGTGAAATACCTTGCCTGTCACCGGATGTATAAAGGAAGTCTCCTTATTAATGCTACCACATGCTTTGCATGTCCCACAAGGTACAGTGCTCGCAGCTACCTTTACTGGTCTATTACTAGTGATTGATCTTTCTTTACATAGCAGGTCCTTCAAATTCTTATTCCTCCTATACCTAAAGGTCAGGCTATTGTCCACTATTCCCCTTAGAGCAATATCACTGGTCAAAATATTCCAATTCTTTTGTACAATATTGCAGACATCCCTGATGTTACTACAATATGTAAAGATCAGTTTCAAACCTCCTTGTGTAGAGCTATTACTGCTGGAAGCGGGTAACTCCCCTTGAGTCCATTTGAGCCAAGGTTTATACCTATTCTGTTTGAATCCCTTACTACTATCCATAACCCTACTGACCATACCTCCTTCATAACCCCTTTGTCGAAAACAACCTCTGAGTTTAGTCATCTCTTCCTCAAACTGTGCATCAACCATACTGATCCTGGAGGCTCTGCTGACCTGCCCCTGTACAATATTGGGAAACATGAAGCGAGGATGCATGCTGTCGTAAGACAGCAAAGTGTTCCTCCAGCACTCCTTCCTATGTAAACTAGAGGAAAATCCCTCTTCCGTCTGTTCTATACATACATCCAGAAAATCAATTGTAGTATAGGAAGTATTCGCAGTAAACCTCAAGAATGTAGTCGTTTTGGCCGTTTCGGCGTCGGGGGATCCCGACAATGGAGAGTGTACGGCTGGAGCACGCCCTAAGCTGATACAAGGCCAACGACATATTTTTGGAAATGTTACCAGCTCCAGTGAAGAAGAAAGGGGCCTGGAAGAGGTCCTTGAGCGAAGACAGGGACGCAAACAAAAGAAGGAGAACATTGAATTCACTACTACTTTGGACACTGGTATTGTTTACAATTTATCATCTTATAGGTTAACAGAAGATGAACTGATGGTATTGAACAAAGGTTTAACCTTTGTACCCAGCAGGACTTGTTTATATAATGAGATTGTTATGGATTTGATGCTTTTTTGTCGTAATGTTGTGTTAAAATTGATGTTTGGTGAAAATGACAATCGCAGTACAATATTAAGAAAACCCAGCGTTTTTGTCCCACCATTAATCTTTTTTTTGAATCTTTTTATTAATGGGTGTGAACGAGACTTAATGAGGTATTTTCAGGAGGGTGATTTTTAGCAAATACTATAATTTAACTCCAGCACAAAGATTAGCTTTGCAGTATTTGAGTGATAATAGGGATTTGACCATTAAGATGGCAGATAAAGGAGGAGCTGTGGTGGTATTAGACACTGTTTGGTACAACAGTAGGTTAACTGATATGTTATCAGATAATAGTACATACATTGAGATTAATCCTTTGGGTGTTAAACAGGTGGTTGATAGGGTACATTACCGATTAGGGTTGTTACTCAACAATATGCAGATCACTGAAGAAACTTTCAAGTTTTTGTGGATAGATAAGGCGGTTACACCCGTCTTTAAGGCATTGCCCAAGATACATAAGTCCTTGGTAGACCCACCCCTAAGACCTATAGTGTCTGGTAGGGGTTGGGTCACTGAGAATATTTCCATTTGGTTGGAATTTACACTCAGACCGTATGTTGAGCGGATGGACAATGTCCTGGTAGATACGGGACACTTTTTGAAGATCTTAGGGGTTGTGAATAAAGCTGAGAGTGATGGTAGGCTTTTGATGGTGACTTTAGATGTCAACAGCTTGTTCACCGTTATTAATAATGATTATGGTATAGCCTATGTGGGAGAGCTTTTAAAAGGTTTGGGTGAATCAGATGTTAAGATAAACCTTATTAAGGAGATGTTGACTTTAGTATTAGAAAACAATGTTTTCATGGGAGTTAATTCAGTGTACAGACAAGCGCAGGGGGTAGCGATGGGCACCCCCTGTGTGAATACGTATGCGAATCATGTCCTTTCGTGTTGGGAGCGATCTACCATCTTAGGCAATGATGGATGGATGGGTTATATCAGAATATATGCACGTTTTGTAGATGATATTTTTATTTTGTGGGATGGGGATATTAGTTCGTTCGACAACTTTGTCATGTATTTACACTCCACGACTACATTCTTGAGGTTTACTGTGAATACTTCCTATACTACAATTGATTTTCTGGATGTATGTATAGAACAGACGGAAGAAGGATTTTCCTCTAGTTTACATAGGAAGGAGTGCTGGAGGAACACTTTGCTGTCTTATGACAGCATGCATCCTCGCTTCATGTTTCCCAATATTGTACAGGGGCAGGTCAGCAGAGCCTCCAGAATCAGTATGGTTGATGCACAGTTTGAGGAAGAGATGACTAAACTCAGAGGTGGTTTTCGACAAAGGGGTTATGAAGGAGGTATGGTCAGTAGGGTTATGGATAGTAGTAAGGGATTCAGACAGAATAGGTGTAAACCTTGGCTCAAACGGACTCAAGGGGAGTTACCCGCTTCCAGCAATAATAGCTCTACACAAGGAGGTTTGAAACTGATCTTTACATATTGTAGTAACATCAGGGATGTCTGCAATATTGTACAAAATAATTGGAATATTTTGAACAGTGATATTGGTCTAAGGGGAATAGTGGACAATAGCCCGACCTTTAGGTATAGGAGGAATAAGAATTTGAAGGACCTGCTATGTAAAGAAAGATCAATCACTAGTAATAGACCAGTAAAGGTAGCTGCGGGCACTGTACCTTGTGGGATATGCAAAGCATGTGGTAGCATTAATAAGGAGACTTCCTTTAGGCATCCGGTGACAGGCAGGGTATTTCACCTGAAAGGGAGGGATACCTGCAGAACAACAGACATAGTATACCTGGCAGAGTGTTGTTTGTGCCCCTGTTTTTATGTAGGGAAAACTAACAACATGTTTAAAGTGAGGATTTTGCAGCATCTTTGTAGCGTCAGGAATGGTGATTTGAGTAATGCTTTGTATAGACATGTGAAAGATCATCCCACACACAGCTTTAAATTTAGGGCTATAGTTAATATCAAGTTAAACAATAGGGGAGGGGATGTTAAGCAGCTAACAGAGCTTGCTGAATCCAGATGGATTATAGAATTGATGGCACATAGAAACCCAGGTTTGAATGAGGTAATACCTATGAAGCCCGCCCTCCAAAGTAGGCGGGTTTTTCATTGAATGTCATTGGTTAATGTCCCCTTTTTAAACAGTATGGTAGTATTGAGAGTTTTATCTGATGAAGGGTTGAATCCCGAAAGCGCTCATCCTGTGTTTTGTATTACCAAGTTTTAATAAATGTTTTGGAGATATAGCAGTGTCCTGCCGCGTTTGCTTGGATTCCTTTGGTTTTGTTTTCGCTTGGTTGGACTTTAGCATAGCACAGAACTTTCTTTTTGGACATTTACAGAA
The DNA here is from genome assembly GCF_019279795.1 of Protopterus annectens. Taxonomy (NCBI): domain Eukaryota; kingdom Metazoa; phylum Chordata; order Ceratodontiformes; family Protopteridae; genus Protopterus; species Protopterus annectens. The sequence continues at coordinate 1,052,984,409 of NC_056745.1, read as the reverse complement.
CTAAGAATGCTATACAAATATGCGGAGTGGGCTCAGATCCCTTCCAAAATACTAGCGAGACTTAGTGTAAGGAACCCCCCATGTAAAATACAAGAAATAAAATATAAAGACAAGATTTATAACTCAGATAATGAAATAATAGGATTTTTTGAAGAAATATTCCAAACCATCTATGGTCCACAAGATCATATTAATGACAACCTTTTCCAAATCTTTGTGGATAACTTAGAATTCCCTCAGATCAATGACTCAGTCTAATAGTCTTAAAAGTCCATTAACAGAAGAGGAAGTAAATAAGGCTATTGAGAAATTAAAACCTGGGAAAGCTCCTTGTCCTGATGGGTATGTGGCAGAATTCTATAAACATTTTAAGCAAAAATTAACACATGTACTTTTAAAATTATACAACTATGTAATAAAAGTTGAGATATCAGACCTTTATTTGAACAATTCCAAAACCATACTTATCCCAAAACAAAATGCAGACTCCACAAATCCAAACAACTACAGACCCATAGCTCTGGTAAATATAGGTGTAAAGATATTTTCAACAATTTTAGCACACAGGATACAAAAAGTAGCTCCAGTTATAATTGTACCTGAACAGCTAGACTTTATGAGTCAGAGACAAGTATGGGACAACACATTAACCACTGATGCCCTATCCTGCGTATGTGCCAAGGACAAATCCCCTAAATATGCTTTATCAGTGGATGCAACAAAAGTCTTTGACAGAGTCAATCAAAAATCCCCCTCTTTGTACCTTTTCAATTTGGATTCCCAAAAGAATACATAAAAATGATCAAAATGTTATATAGTAAAGCAACTACAACTCTTTATATTAATAAGAAAACATCTAACCCAATATAAATTGTTAATGGCACCAGACAGGGATGCCCACTCTCACCAAACCTGTTTAATTTCTATATAGAAGCATAATTACTACAAATCACTCAGAGAACATACCATCACCTTATTTCAGTATCTAAAACCCAAATAAAATACACAGCTTTTGCAGATGATCTCAATATCTACTTTCAATATCCCAATACTGATTTAAATAAAATCTTATCATCCATAGATAAGTTTTCCCTAGTACCAAATTATGAACTTAATCCCAAGAAGTAAATATTTATCCAATTAACCCCCTGGGACATAAGGAATTTTACTTTCTGGAGACTAATATTAAAGTGCAATATACTCTGAAACATTTAGGTATAATCTTTAGCCATACACAATCAAATATGTTCATAGTTAAAACTTGGTCCAATATAGTTGGTAACATTGACAAATAGGAAAAGCTTAAGTTATCTGCCTTATCAAAAGCTTCAGTTGTCAAAGTGAACACACTGCCTAAGATTTCATACCATTTGAATGCCACTTTCATGAAAATTTCAGCTACCTTCTTCAACAAGATAAAAGTTCGACTAGCAAAATTCATATCGTACCCAAAAAGTACAAGAATTAACTATAATAAACTCATATAAACTAATATTACCCTAAAAAGAAAAAGGAGGTCTAAGCCGTCCTGATTTTCAGTTGTACTATGAAATTATTAATGGTAGTCGCATCATGCAAATAGCAAACTATGACCCAATAGCCAGTGAATGGTACCCACTATGGATTAAATTATTTCACCAAAATATTATAACAATTAATAATTGTGAAATTTTCAAGAAATCACTGATATCAATAAATCTAAAAGGGGCGTGGCCAAGATGTACACTGACTAGGGCCAATACTATATATTTCTGACATGATTTAAACTTTAAAAATAATCCAACTAGTTTTTTTTGTCATTTTTTGACTTCTATTAACCTATTGGTGAATTATTCAAAAAATTATAAATATTCCTTCAAATTTCCTTGTCAAATACATCAGACAATATACCACAACATCTCTACCTGACTGATGAGGTTTTCAAAGAATAATTCTTCAGACTCTTCTATCAAAAAAGAATTTTTAGCTGTGACAATGACTTTACAAGAGATGTCATTGAAACTAGACAAAATGGACACAAAAATAGATGGTTCTGACCAAAAATGCTCTAAACAGATGGATTTAATACATAAGGAATTACAACTTAAAAAATCCCAAATTTCTGACATAGAACATTCTCTTAATGATGTGAATGGAAGACTTCAAGAGGCAGAAAATGACACAGAGTTCCTTTTAAAGCAGAACACTGCTCTTCAAAATAAAATAGACCTAGAAAATAGGTCAAGAAGAAATAACCTTTGGATTTTTGGTCTACAAAACAACATAGAAGAAAGCAAAATGGTGAGTTTTTCTTTGGAATAGAAAGGGCACACAGATCCATTGCTTCTTCTTCTAATAAAAATGCTTCAAGATTTGTTATTGTGAAATTTATATCAACACAAGATAAAGAGCTAGTGCTGAAAACTGAATTGGCTAAGTCCCCTATAAAAGTAAATGACAATACTGTACGTTTTGACAATGACTACTCCCCTGCAGTGATGGCTAAAAGAAAGCTCTTTCTTCCTATTATTAAGGAACTTAAAAAGAAACAAATAATAGTACTTCTGCTGTTTCTTGCTAGACTAAAATTATTTCTCACAGAGGGATGTAAAATCTTTGATGATCTTGACTCTGCTGTCGCTTACATAAAAACAAGTAAATTAATAGAGAAAATAGAAGATATGGAATGGACAAATCCTTCATTGAAGAGAATTGCTGAAAATAATTCATGGAAATCTTCAGAAAAAAAGAAGAAGTTAAAAGATAAATAACCGTTCTCCCTTTAATTTTATTTCTACAGTTCTTGATTTCTGAAATACGGATTACTGTTTTATGACAGTAAAAGCTCTTTGAAATGTAGGGCTATGATTAGGACAAGTTCTGTCAAACTGATATGTAATATGGTTACATTTAAAATATCTGATAGGAGCTTTAAACTGACAAGGGATTTGTATTTCGTGGTGAGTGATTGGAACTTTGATATATCTACTGTAAGTGCTGACATTAATAGATTAAAAAAAAGCTGTTTCTGTGTTATGTGGTTTTCAGATTCTGTTGACATTGACGTTTATTATTTACTTTCCTCCTATTATATATTACTTGCTTTATATTCTTGATTTTTCAGTTGTATTTATGGTAAAGATGCCTTTGGAAGAGAAAAGGCGATAAGATGGCTCGTTGAATCTATGTTTGTCATGTTTCAAAACTCACGAGCACTTCGCATACTTTTTTCCCTCTTTTTTACATTTATTTGAAAAGTTCCAGCTGAAAACACAACTTTAGCTTCAGTTTACCTTCAGAATGCTTCCTCGAGCCCTGGAGTTGCTTCTGTATATAAATCTTGCCTAAAAGATAGGTTCGCAATGTCACAAGTTTGTTTAATCAGAGTGAACTCTGACCTCTAATGACAGGAACTGATCAGAATCTTCAGACATGACTTGCAAGATTCATCATAGCGGTTTTATTACAAGAGAAGTATTTGTGGGGGAAAAAGTAAAAAAACATGAATAGATACCATCATATACTGCAATAATTATTTAGATCTGTACCAATTTTGTTCCTTTTAATATTATCTGTTCACTTTATCACGTCTTTAAAGAAAAAGTGAACTTTGACATTTTAAGATAGGAAGTCATTGGAATGTTTAAACACTATTCATAACATTTCACTATGCTGACTCCAGAGATCACTAATGGAATAAGGAGGTAAAATAACTGTATTTACAGTTAGATAATAGCTGTATTAAAAAAAGATATAAAGTTTCCATAAAGCACAAAAGTTTTATTTTGATGTAATATTTCCATTTTGCTGCAATTAGACTCTAAATGCTTTGACAAGGCAATTTATGACACTATTAATTGACTGTAAACATTCAGTAATTCACTAGATTATTACTGGATTCTTTATGTTTTAATTGATGAATTACCTTATACATTTTGTAATAACCATTGAAGTATACCTCTGAGTTTTATTTACACACTAATTATCTTCTTAGCTCCTGTCAAAATAGTGAAGTATACCACAAACTGTAATGTATTTATTCTGATTTTTTTTTTATATATTCAGCTGAGATTTTCTGCTTTTATAAGTTTCTTAAATGAAGAAAAACGAAGCAAAAGTTGTTACTACTTGACAGCTTAAAAATCTTCTTTATTCTTAAAATCATTCAGTGAAAGACACGCCTATTTTCAAATAGGGCTAAATTGGTATGTAATCATTAAACCTGGCTTCCTGTTTGCCATTAAGCTAGCAATCCATTTTGTTTCTACAGTTTCTGTTTGAAGCACATATAAGCCCCCCTAGTGCTGGGTTTAACATTTACAATAACCCTAAATTTAAATGTATGTGGGTGGGATACAAATCACATACATACAGCATTTCTTTCATCTTTATTCTCTATTGTTTGAAATAAAATTTGAGGAAACTTTATCGTTCCTCAAAATAGAGAAACCAGTTATTCCGATCTTAAGCACACTACCGAATACATAAAATCTATCCAAACCCACCCCTAGACCCGATAGTATCTGGGAGGCAGTTATATCGTTTTGTAGATGACATTTTTTTCTTTGTGGGGATGGACAGAGGAAGAACTAGATGAGTTTATTAACCACTACACACACTCACGAAAGTTTTTAGGTTTTCCATCAACATGTCACGCAGTTCCATATCGCAACATAGTACAGGGCAGGTGAGCAGGGTCTCTAGGTTATGTCTTCTAGAAACATAAATAAAGATACTGTTTTTATACATCCCATTACCCAAAAGTGTTTCACTTTAAGGGAAGAGCAACCTGTCGTACAACCAACATAAAGATGAAAGAAATGCTATGTAAAATGATTACATACCCAATTAAGCCTATTTTGAAAATAGGTGTGTCTTTCACTGAATGATATGTATATAAGTGAACCATCTCATTCATTTTATTTATCTGAAGAAGGGTCATCGAAGCTTATCTTGTGATTTTAAGAATAATTTTCTTCATTTGTGCTACCTGCTTAAGTTGGTATTTGTTTTCTACTATAAGTTTCTTAAATGATATATGGCAGTTGAGAAAAGTACTTATTGCATTTTTTAAGATAATTTGTTTGACTCTAACAAACAAATGTTACTGATATACTCTTTTCTTTATTTATAGTAATTTGTAGCTGGTTCATAGTAGGAATTGGATGGCATAAAGATTTACTAGTATTTAGTGGATCGAGATCTTCAGGTCTCATATGATTAATACCTTTTCATTTGTTTGCAGCTGCCTACATGTTTTCTACAGCTCATCATATATTGGAGGGGAGATTGTAAAAATTATTAGTTATTCTTTTGATGTGGCTTGATTGTGCAACTGTAAAATTCTATCAGATGAAGGGAACTTCCCCATGTTGCATAATAAGCTGCTATATTAAAGGGATTTGCAGCCTCAGCTGTTATCTTGTGCTGTAAAACATGGAAATAATATTTGTAATTTCTTTTCCTTATATCACTGAAGTTTGCAAGCAGTTTTGCGGCAGTTGTAAACTTATGTTACACAGTAATTTCCAGGTATGGCATGCTTGGGGTCTGATTGTGATAGTACATATGTACCTTTACTGCTCTTCTTTATATTATAATATGAAAGATTCTCATATGTGCAAATATAGCAATGCCACAAGATAGTGTATATATTATAGAGCACATGTCTTGGTTTGGTTATCATAGATATTAGTTGGATGCATACCCTATTGCACTCATTAATAGTTAATAGCTGGTGTCATATATAATATGTTTAATTTAGTTTTAACACATGATTTTTTTATATCAGTACTGCCTATGGCTAGTAAATATGTAATTAAAACTTTAAATCCTTAATACTTTAAATTAGAAAATACTAATAGGAAATTAATATTACATCCATTTTGTCTTTTATTAATAATATTAAACATTTGTCATGGTAGAGGGGAATTAACTGTTGTTGGTAGGGGGGTGGTTGATTCAATCAGTATTCTGTTTGAATCAGGAGTATCTTGAACTCCATGAAGTGGCTAATAGATAGTGGTTTTGATATCTTGATCATTGATTCAAGAATAAATCATTAATTGTTGAGAGTTATATATAGTTTTAACTATACAATGTTTATTTTTACAAGTTATTGTATGTCTATAACAAAATCCTTGATATCTATTTGTGTCAAAAATAGAAATGTTTGCTTATAAATGTATGTCTTTGAATGTAAATGGTCTCAACAACCCTATAAAAAGCGGAAGTCTGGTTAAATATTTAAAAACAAATAAGGTTGATATTGCTTTTTTACAAGAATCTTGCATGATAGAAAAAGATCTAGGTAAAATGTCTTTTAACGGTTACACAGTACTTGCAGAATCACACTATCAGACCAAAAGAAGAGGTACTATGATATTATGGAAGAAATCATTGCCAATTCCCAAAATATTATATTCGTATTCAGATAAAGATGGCATGTTATGTATAGTTACTTTAGAAAGAAATAAAAAACAAGTTACATTGGTTAATACTTATTGGATACCAGGTATTGGTGGAGAAACAGTAAACAAATATCTTGAATTAACCTTAACTAAAGTTAAGGGTGATATAATATATGCAGGAGACTTTAATTGTATCCTATCTAAAAATGACACCACCAAAAGTGATAATTTTAAAATCTCTTCTGCAAAAAAAGTTATTATTTTCATTAATCATTCAAATTTGAGAGAAATTTATGAGTTAAAGGAAACAAATTCTCTAAATTACAATCATTATTCCTATAGATTTGGCAATCAAACTATTATCCACAAAGTATTTGTTACTGATAGCCTATACTCTAAGATACAAGAAGTTCTAATTAGTTCTTGCCCGATATCTGACCACAGTGCCATTTTCATTAAAATTAATATCAAACGTAATAATTTGATATTTTGGCAAAGAATCCCTGCATATATTATTAATTTAAAGTGGTTTAAAGAGTGGCTACTAAATGAAATAAAACTATTTCTAGATATTAATGACAATAACATAACTTCCAAAGCTATAGTATGGAACACTTTAAAATCTTATTTATTTGGTAGAATTAAAAATTGGTACTTAAGCAAGAGAAAGGAATGGGAAAGTAAATTAATCAGAATACAATTATGAATTGATATTTAAAAAAAATAAGATAAATGCTAAGGATATAAATTCAAAAACTGAACTAAAACAACTCAACTTAGAATATATAGAAATTTTAAATCATAAAGTTACAATAAATTTAGAAAGACTCAAATTGCAATCCTATTTAGTAAATCCCCAAAACATGCATAGATTAGCAGTAAAATCAAAAAATCTAGCTATGTCCAAACATATAATAGAGATTAAAGATGATACAACTAACAAACACAAACATGTATCAGATCTAAAAGACATCTTAGAAGTATTCAGAAAACACCATGAAATTATTAACCAAGAGAATTTAAACACTGGTTACAAATATTTTAAGAGACGATTTCTTAAAGGATAATATTAATAAAAAATTAACAAAAGAGGAAAATACTAAATTGTCCAAAGCAATAACTTTAAAAGAACTAAAGGAAATAATTTTGAGTCTTAAAAATAAAAAGAATAAATCGCCAGATCTAGATGGTATAATTGGGGAAATATATAAATTACTACCGGATGAAGTACTACAAACACTATTAGAAGCTTTTGAAGAATTTAGGAAGAATGAAATTTCAATACCCTCCTGGAAATATTCCATGATATCACCAATTTTGAAACATGTAAAAGATCCAACTTTAGTGGCCTCTTATCACCCTATATCACTGTTAAATGTTGACTATGACATTTTATATCAATACCTGCAAACAGACTAAACCAATTAATGCCTAATCAGATAACTGATGAACAAACGGGTTTCATTTTAAATAGAAAAGTCCAAGATGATGTTATTAGACTGCTATCTTTAATAGGACATGCAAATAAGAATAAAAAAGAACTGTCAATCATTAGTTTAGACTTAAATAAAGCTTTTGATTGCATAGACTGGTCCTATTTATTTAAGACACCTAAATCTATGGTTTCTCACCCGAATTTATAAATCTCTTAAGTAGACTATATGTAAATTCAGTTTCATATGACAAAATTGGTGCTTTCTTATCAGGTCCTCTTAAAGAGGTACCAAATAAGGATGTCTGCTATCGCCTTTACTATTTGCCTTATCAGTGGAACCTTTGGCCAATAACATAAGAGAAAACTCAAATATAAGTAGTTTTAATGTAAATTCTAGTTATAATTCCAAAATACAACATTTTGCAGATGATATTCTGTTAACAATTGGAGATATAAATTCTTCTATTGATCATATTAAACAATCACTCCAAACTTTTGAAAGGATTTCAGGCCTGAAATTTAACCAAGATAAACCAGAAACTTTAATATTGAACAAAAAGATAGATAATACATTGAAAAATCATAGTGAATTCAATTGGTCAAATAACACAATTAAATACCGAGGGGTATTAATAAAACCATCCTGGAAAGATACCATAAATACAAATGATAAAAATTTAGTAGCCATGGTGAAAGAATATGCAGATAGATGGAACAAAATGTTTTTCTCTATAGAAGAAAGGCTAGCTGATCGTGCTACCAACAATTGTGTTCTTTTTTCAGACACTAATAGCTTCACCCTCAAAGAAATAATTAAAACAACTACATTCCATGTTGTTGAAATTCTTATGGTTTCCACAAAAAACAAGAATTGCTTATGCGTGGCATTATAGAAACTGGGATGAGGGGGAATATCATTTCCAAACCTAGAGCTCTATGCGGAGTCTGTAGTCCTTAAAATAATAACACAATAGTTAAATCCTAATTATAAATCAAATTGGAAAAATCTTCACATAACTACTCTTCTTACCAATATAGATATAAAGTATGTTTTCAGAAACCATAAAACTTTTTCTAGTATTAAAGGATTTTATTTATAATACAAACAAAAATTAAAAATTATCCCCATTTTTTAAATATATATTAAGTAATTTTAAAAAAATCAATAAATAAAACATATCTGATGGAAAGCTGTAATTTGTTATTGTTTCCTATAGCATATACAAAGAAATGCCTTGATTTGTTTAACATAACCAAAATCAGTGATATGAAAGAAAATGGCTTAGTTTTTTGGCACCAATTTTATAATAAATAGTAACATACAAGAACCAAATTCCCTTATGGGTAGATATAATAAAAACATTTTCGGAGAATACATTGTTAATGAATTTAAAGATTTTACTACTCCTCAGTGAAACAAATATGTTAAATAGTAATATCCTTTCAATATCAAAAATATATAAAACTTTAAAATTAGATCTGCAAATACCAGAAGGTCTGTTATGGAGCTATTCAGAAAAAAAATAATAAATTCAGCTTTTCAGATAATGAAAAATGTTAATACTTAAATCAATTAATCATACAACAACGTCTCCCTTTTGGAAAATTTTTTCATGGAAATTTATTCATGGAAGTTTTATTACCCCCTCCATAAAATTACAATAATTTCAAATAATGGTATTAATAAATGCTGGAGGTGTGAGGAGACATTATGCGCAGATTGGTAACATATGTTTGTCAAATGTAAAAATGTAAATCAGTACTGGTTAGAGTTTAAAAAATTCATAAAAGCATTGTGGTCAGACAACTGTGAAATTTCTGATTTACTGTTATTATTTAATGCCCGATGCCTACATGCATTCCAAGAATTCAACTGCATCTTCTTTGGTCTTTGCTTGTGATTGCAAGAAAAGTTATCACAGTAAATTGGAAATCTAAAAATATTATTTTATTTACTGAATTTATTTCATTAGCTAAGATTGTATGTTATAGGGAATTACAAACTTTATCATCAAGAACTACTAAAATGACACATAATAAAATATCTTGGTTAAAACTTAAAAAATTATTAGATAAAATGTAATCATGAAAGGTCATCACATTTGTTATAGACATTGTATCTAGTTACTGTTTTACATGTTGTTTTGAATTTTGTTATATTTAAATGTATGAAATGCAGTATTTATAAAATTCAATAAAAATTTATTAATAAAAAAAATAAATCTAGAAGACACTATTACTCTTCTACAAGCAACACATAACAACCCTGATATATAAAACTAGAAAACTCTATGGTAAACCTAGATAAATACCCATTAATAACAAATTATACAGTATGGGACTTCTACCAATTACAAAACCTCAAAGACACAAAATACATTAAAATCCGATCACGAAGGAAAATGGCCACACAATAAAGCCCGAAGGTTGCTCACTTTATTTTCAACACTAACGCTACCAGTATTCACTGCATTTTCATCTTAACACAAAAGACTTCTTCAGATGTATTAATTCACAAGCAAGCAATGCTTCTTTTCAATTTTCTAGTAGTTTTTCCTATGTAGAAAGCCCCACAGGTGTCACATAGCAATATAAATCACCCCTATGGTGTCACAGTTGTTGTAGCCATTTGTTTTAAGTTATATTCCTCTTTTGGTTAAAGCAACTGATTCCCCCTGGAGGACATGAGCACATTGCGAACAACTACCACATTTATATGTTCCTGTTTTCTTTCTACTCTGTATTTTCTTTCTGGTCTCTAGTATTTCCTTGATATTCCTACCTTTCCTATAAGTTATCCACAAATAATTTCATTAAAACCAAATAGTTGCTAAACTTATTCCACTTGTTAGTAACTACTTTCTTAATTATTGTTGATTCGGTGTTAAAATTTAATGCAAAGTTACTACTCCAGTTAGTAGTATCCTTTTCATTCTTATGTCTCTCTATCAATTCATATGTTCTCAGTTTGCCTAAAATAGGTGCAAATGTCTTATTTCTTTCTTGTTTTTACCTCAGCCATAATTTCTTCAATAAGGGCTAGGGGGTTATTCTCTTTCAATAAACATTTGTTTTAATTTTTGACTTTCAGTTTCAAAATCACCATCATCTGATGTCATTCTGCTACTCCTTATTCAGAGTTCCTCCTTTTTCATTATCAAACATTAACTCAAGATTTTTCTTACGTACAAACATCTTCAGATCAATAAGAGTCTATGAAATATTGCAGGTGGAAGTAGGTATAAATTTTAACCCCTTACAAAATAAATTAAAATGAACAGGGGTAATCTCTGTACTACTATAGTTATAAATACTAAATTTCTGGTATAAGTGCCTACTCCCTTCAATAGCTATTTCATTCACCTCTGTATTAGACTGAAAATTAAGTGGCCCTCTCCTATCTGGGCTCAGTAATCCCTCCCGTTTGGGTGACCACCTCTATTGTTGTGATAGTAGTTTACTCGCCCCTGTCTCTTAATTCTCTCACATCTCCTGAGATCTGGGAACTCCTGTGGATTGTCTAGATCGTAGCTTCCTTTAAAGTTACAGTTATTGTAATTTGCCTCCTGTCCATTGAGGTTTCTTCCCCCAGGTTTCCTTTCATCCATATATAAGCCATCATTTGCATGTGGAAAATTAGTCTGATGGTTCCTGAATCCACTCTTTTTTAGGTTTGGGGTAACATATTTTGTCCCTATATTCTATAATATCACAATCTAATTTTTTACATTTCCTACTTTACATAAACCTACACTTATCCTCTATTTTGTCCTTCATATTGTAGTACTTTACTATTTCCTCTTCCACCGTGAATAATAAATCTGTAACAATCAGTCTGTTAACTTCCTTAATTTCAGATAACAACTTCACTGTTTCTCTTTCATTTCTTTTATGATAGCCTTAACTATTTCCAAACCACAATTATTAAGAATTTTTCAGAAGTTCAGAATGGAACTCACTTCCCTCTCTAACATTATTGGGGTATTTATACAATCGTAACCCCTTTGGCACAATTTCTCTCCCCACACATTCCTTTAAGTAACTATTGCCCATACAAAGACTTTTATATTTCAACATTAAATTCAATCTTATAAATTATTGACATTAGAATTATAACTGTTTGCATTGGAAGCATTTGCTGTATTACTTTGAAATACATAGTTTGAAAACAAACAATTAGTTTGCAACCAGTTAAACACATTGTTATCCCTACCCCAGTTCATATCAGCCAGTTCTGCTCCCTTGCAGTTGGAGGCATCAGTGTTAACAGTCTCATTAGTGCCCCTATGAATGGCACCACTTGCCTCATTGTCCCATTGTATTTGCTCTTAGCAGTCCTTTGGCTGGTGTTGGTCTGCCTAAGAGAACACTGCAGGTGTTCTCTGTCCTCCATATTGTCTGAACTCCTCATTTTCTGAATTACCATGTCATGGGTGTCCGTAATAGACGTCATCAGGTTCGCTTCCCCTTGGAGCCATGCCTCCTGGTTCCCTGGCAACGAGAAGAATCCTTGGGTTTCTAAATTGAGCAAGCCCGTACAGGCTTGTTTAACATGTTTTTGAACATTGTTTCCGACTCCACCACCACTCGATCATTGGCTCAACATAGCCACGTGCTGTGTAAGCTGACCTTCCATTCGTGATAGCCGTTCACTAAAACATTCAGAAACACTGGTGCCCTCAATTGGGCTTCCTAGTTCGATCTCGGACGCATCCATAGTTTAACCAGTAAACAAAAATAAGGAGATAATGTGCCAGAAAACTAATAACCACAAAGACACAAAATAGCACACTGAAATCCAGTAACAAAGGAAAATGGCCACACAATAAAGCTCAAAGGTTGCTCACTTTATTGTCCACACTAAAGATATTAGTATTCACTACGTTTTCATCTTAAACACAAAAGACTTCTTCAGATGTATTAATTCACAAGCAAGCAATGCTTATTATAAACCCCTTCCTCCTATGCTCATCCAGTCAAGACTTTATTACCCTTAAAAACATTTTCAATGTAGTTAAAATCAAATAGTGAAAATCAGTAATACCCTTTTACACTATATATTACATTCTACAAATGCTAAAATGCATAAAAAGACATTAAAAAACTGTAACAAAAATTATAACAAGCTTATGTTATTTTAAAATTGTATATGAAGAAATGTATATTGTATAAAAAAAATACATGTTAGATATCTGTGAAAAAGTATTCTTTCCCTTCCCATCTAGTGGCCAAATTGAAAATTACAATTTGGCTGCCCTAAGCCTCACACCTGGGGCCAAGGATATATAATCATTTAAGCCTTAATTTTTATTAGCTTCCAATTTTATTTGCCAAAACAATTTTCAAAACTCTATAGTGGTCTCCCATGGTCCTCCACATGGGTCCACATCCACTTTCTCTATAGCATAAAAACCATATTTGGTGAGTGGACAGGTGTTGAGATGCCTATATAGGGCATTAGATTTGTCCTTTTTTCTAATGTCATTCAGGTGCTCATAAATGCGTCTTTTCAATTTTCTAGTAGTTTTTCCTATGTAGAAAGCCCCACAGGTGTCACATATAGCAATATAAATCACCCCTATGGTGTGTCACAGTTGCTGTAGCCATTTGTTTTAAGTTCTATTCCTCTTTTGGTTAAATCAACTGCTTCCCCCTGGAGGATATGTGCACATTGCGAACAACTACCACATTTATATGTTTCTGTTTTCTTTCTACTCTGTCTTTTCTTTCTGGTCTCTAGTATTTCCTTGATATTCCTACCTTTCCTATAAGTGAATTTTAGAGGATCCACAAATAATTTCCTTAAATCTGAAAAATTACTAAATGTATTCCAGTTGTTAGTAACTACTTTTTTAATTATGGTTGATTCAGTGTTAAAATTTAATACAAAGTTACTACTCCAGTTAGTAGTATCCTGTTCATTCTTATCTCTCTCTATCAATTCATATGTTCTCGGTTTGCCTAAAAATAGGTGCAAATTTCTTATTTCTTTCTTTTTTTTACCTCAGCCATAATTTCATCAATAAGGGCTAGGGGGTATTCTCTTTCAATAAACATTTGTTTTAATTTTTGACTTTCAAATTCAAAATCATCATCATCTGATGTAATTCTGCTACTCCTTAATAGTTGCTCCCTCAAAATGCCCCCTTAGAAAAAAAGGACAGAACTAATGCCCTACATTGGCATCTCAACACCTGTCCACTTGCCAAATATGGTTTTAATGTTATAGAGAAATTGGATGTGGACCCATGTGGAGGACCATGAGAGACCACTATAGAGTTTCGAGAATTGTTCTCGCAATTAAAATTGGAAGCTAATAAAAATGAAGGTTTAAATGATTATATATCCTTGGCCACAGTTTTGAAGTTTAGGGCAGCCAAATTGTAATTTTCAATTTGGCCACTAGATGGGAAGGGAAAGAATACCTTTTCACAGATATCTCTTAACATGTATTTTTTATACAATGTACATTTCTTCATATACACTTTTAAAATAACATAAGCTTGTTATAATTTTTGTCTTTTTATGCATTTTAGCATTTGTAGAATGTAATATATTGTGTAAAAGGTTATTACTGATTTTCACTATTTGATTTTAACTACATTGAAATTTTTTTAAGGATAATAAAGTCTTGATTGGATGAGCATAGGAGGGAGGGGTTTATAAGAAGCATTGCTTGCTTGTGAATCAATATATCTGAAGAAGTCTTTTATGTTTAAGATAAAAACGCAGTGAATACTGGTAGCGTTAGTGTGGACAATAAAGTGAGCAACCTTCGGGCCCGTTTTCCTTCATGACTGGATTTTAGTGTGCTATTTTGTGTCTTTGTGGTTATTAGTTTTCTGGCACATTATCTCTATTTTTGTTTATTGGTTCAACTACAAAACCTCTCAATGGCAAATATCATGAACCTACTTAGAGCAAGCAATAAATATAAGGTGATAATTAAACAAATCCTATACTTAGTATTATAACCAAATATATCAATGTAATTGAGCAAGATGTCAAATTAGCACAACAAATTCAAAAATTGCTTTTAAATAAAAAGAAAATGCTCTCAAATATGTATAAATTAATAGCAAAAATTAAATATCAAAATACAATTCTTTTCTCAAAGTTTTGGGAAGGAAAAGGTAGTGCCATAACAGACAATCAGAAGGAATTAGCTATTAGAAATACCATGAAACTGACGCAATAAAAAAAATTAATATACACCCAGATCATGATCTTCAACAATACATACATTCCACCTGTACACTTTAACAATTTCAATCCATCTAAGTCACCTTATTTTTCCTTTTGTTCTAATAAAGAAGCAGATATCCTCCACATCTTCTAGAGCTGTAAAATTGTTTATAAACCGTGGTGCTCACTAAGATTCTTCTTAGAGAAATCAGGCTATTCAAAATTCACTTTGCTGTGGGAGACAGCAATACTGCATATATTCAAAAGCAAGAATACTAGTTTCTCTACACACATTATAATAACTATGCACACTATTAAAATTTTACATAGCAAACAACTGGATAGACAGATCAAAATTAATCTGGTCAGAATACAAAAACATGGTCAAAAAACATATATTGGCTAAGAAGCTTTATATGAAAAGTCAGAAGAACCAAACATATTATCAGAATTACTGCAAGCATTACTTGATATTTTATCATAAATAGCAAGACAAATGCTAATTAAACAAAGATAGTAAACACATCTCTTAGTTGAGGGTAGTAACATTAACTAAGGTGACATTTTTTGTACATATGTATATAAGGTATAGTAGAGTAGACTGTTGTCATTCTGTAGGCTGGTGTTATACTTCTAGTATTACTCACATTTGTAACCATAATGTACAAGTGAACTGCTGTAATATAACATTA
Source organism: Protopterus annectens (assembly GCF_019279795.1). NCBI lineage: Eukaryota > Metazoa > Chordata > Ceratodontiformes > Protopteridae > Protopterus > Protopterus annectens. The sequence continues at coordinate 1,052,968,708 of NC_056745.1, read as the reverse complement.
CCATGACTAACTTATAACACAAGCATAACCTCGTGGTAATCCAATATTGTATCCTAGCAATTTCAAATGTTATTTAGTAAAATGTGTAATACCTATTAAATAACTTGCTCATGTTAAGCAATCTGTAACATCAACTGTACCATATGTTTTTGTTTTGTTTATCTTTTCTGTTTGCATTTTATGTGAGAAAATATTCGATAAAAAGATATTTGATAAAAAATAGCTATTAGATCTGAAATATTCACTGACTAATTACTAATACAAGGATAGAGGGATGGCTTCAAAAATAAAATGCTGTAGGCAATGCAAATGATCAAATGAGTGATTTATAATTGCAGTTTTTCTGCCCAACAGAATTTGAATAATGGAGAGTAAAAGAACAACCTTTGCTCACCTGTTTCTACAAAGTGCCAGCTCTATTTATTTCTTGGATAGAGAGGGAATTGTGTATTTTCTTAAGAGAAAAACATAAAAAGTGGCACTGAAAGTATTAAAAACAGACTTTGGAAGACCAACAAAGAATATAGGATAAGTAGAATGGAATATAACCTTTACAATGACACAACATAAATTATTAGTTTGGAATAGAAATTAAGATGTTGATAAGAAGAAACAACTGAAGGTTGTTGTTGTGTCTTTCGGCTCACCTCACAGTAAGACGTTGTCCTGTTCGATTCTCAGCTAGAGCGTCTTCTGTGTGGAGACATGCATGAATGAGCATACCTTCCTTGAAGGTTGTGCATCAGGGCTGGCAACTTGGCATGTAAACATCTACTGCCAATCATTAGTGGACCGGAGTTCCGCTGTGGTGACCCCTAACTGGGAAAAACCGAAAGACACAACAAGTAGGATATAAACTAAATTTTGCAAAAACAAAGGTTATAGCAATTAAATATATTCCAGATATAGGAGGCATACCATGAGTCCACTCAAATGTAAGTTATGTACTTACCAGAACATTAGACTTTTGGCTGGTATCTGTCCAGACACTGAAACTGATTGGAATGGTCCCAAAAGGTGCCTCTCTGTTTTCATGGTAACAACAAACTTTAGCTAACTTGAGCTCCTCTCCTACCTCTAGATGCATCACTCATGCATCTAGGGGTAGGGGAGGAGCTCAATTTAGCTAAAGTTTGTTGTTACCATGGAAACAGAGGCACCTAGATGCATCACTCATGCTCATGGCTGATTCTCCAGATTGAGTGAAATTAGCAACAGCAGCAGCTACCTTTGGAAAGTGTATGGAACATCTCCAGGGACATAAGAATAGTTTCAAACCAAATTCTAAATAAGGAGGCCTCTGTTGCTGTTCTACATTCCTCTGGAGATGTAATTTAGAGGTGGCTGGTGGGAGGGTGGTTCCAGTGTCTGAACTGATACCAGCTAAATATAATAAACTGGAAAGTCCGGGCTTTGGAACTGATGGACAAAATGAAAATGAGTCATCCATTCTGAAAACTTTTGTTCTATGTAGATAAAATCTGAGTAGTCTGTGTACATCTAAACAATGCAATTTATATTTACTTCTGTTGGACTAATTAGAAAAAAATACCAGAAGATGGATGGATTGGATCAAATTCAAGAATGTGATAATTTTGAAGATAATGTATGGGTTGGATCATAATGACACACTATGTTGTCATGGTGAAAAGAAAGTTTTTCCAAGACAGGAATTTTCGGCAAGCCAGCAAATTTAAAGGGGAAGTTTTTTTCCAGAATAAAATTAAGATACCATGGGGAAAGATGAGTTGGTGTGACCAGAAATGGAATATACCCTAGTGTGAAGCTAGGGATGACAAAGTAAATCTTTGATGAGATGAAGAATTTGTAGCTAAGTGAACCATGACAGAGGAATAATTTGTCCTTGCATGAAAAATATCTGTCAGTGAATATTTCATGAAATTAGGCTAAAAAGGGTTCATGTGTGATGTCTCATATAGCATATTTTTTTTTTTTTTCTACATTACATATCTTCTAGGGGAGGTCTTGAAGGCTTGTAAGTAAAGGTAAAAAATTAATTTGATTGATTGAGAGTGCCGATCCAACAGAAAGAAGTGGACACACCACACTGTTAGGACTGGACTGAATGCCTGGGTGCTGACTGGATAGGTGAAACAGTAAGACAGGTGATAATGATCTGGGCCCTGTATAGCTTTGCTTTCTTAAAAAACAGCGGATGAGTGGCACAGGTAGAAATGTAGAAAAAGGAGCCCCGCAAAACTGTGGAGAATGACATCTCTTGGGGAAATCCCTTGAGGATGGAGTGCAACAGAATTGTTGACAGAACATTTATATGAGAGCAGAATTTGCTAACTCAGCCTGTCTACAATGTTGTTGAAAGTCACTGGGGTGTATGTTGCTATTATTTACTTATTTATTTATAAGATCATAGGAGGTTACTAGGATATTGGCCCTGAGGCCCTTATAAGCCTAGCCAAGAGTTTAGCCCATGTTTAGACAAATCAGCACCCAATGTGCTAGTAGTGACATGGTGGGAATCCTTTTCTGTTTTCTTTTTTCTGTCCCCAGGTTACAGGGTTGCACTTAAAAATGGTTAAAGTGGTACTCTGCTTGATGTGGACAGGAATCTATTTCATATATGTCTTTGTTTACCAGGAAAGTCTGTCTGAGTAATACTCATTTTCAGTGGAAGCCCGGGGAGAAAAGGTCCATTTGCTTGCATGGCATTATGCTAAGTTCCAGTTAAACACAGAATAGTTACATTTCTATTTACATTTATACACAAACAGTAGTTATGTATATGCAGCAGTTATGTTTAAAAATTGTTATGTCATTTCAGTGAGAGGTTGAGTGTTTTCTGTTTAAGGAGAGTATTTTGAGAGTATTGTATGGTGAGCACAAATTCTTATCCTTGAGATGAGTATGTGGCGGACCAGGATTGGTTAAGATGTTGTTTAATCAATGGTTTAAAACTATTGAGTTTGTTTTGGTACAAATGCAATTTAGAATACTGTGCCTCTGTAGTGACACAACACAGTGAAGGTCCCTATATAGGAATATGTAAGTTTACTCCCTGTCTAGTAGATGTGACACTGTGACCCCTGGGTTCACGAGTACCCATCCACTCATCTCCCATTCACTCATCAAGAGAGTCCTTGAAGAGAGTCTGAAGAGGGGCTCTGCTCATGAACTGGGATCTCCAGAGCATGGGAAGGAAGCCTCTGGGTTATGAATCTATCCAGCATCATGTCCTATTGTGCGAGGTGCCGAGGTTTAAGTCTTTAGCTGGTTCTGATGGATTTGGATTTTTGAGGTGGAGCATGTCCCATCAGTCCTGATTGGACATGGCCTTGTACGCCAGGCAGAGATCACATGACTATATTTTTTTTGGCATTTAGTTAAGGCCATGACTCTGGCACCAGTTGTCCATTTCTGTGAGGCATGTTTGCTTTAACATCTGAGAAATAAATGCTGAACAAGTGCGTTGAGCAGCATTACCCTTAGTTTTTTTCCATTTTTGTTATCTAAGGAGGTGGGTTTTTCTTTTGAGCCTTGCCTAAAAAAGGCACTATGGGGATGGCAAGAGCCTTAGCCAATATTCGGAAGTCCAGTGGTGACAGGTGCAAGCCGTCCCTTGCGAAGCAGCATGGCTTGTCCAACATGTCATCCCAGGCAGACAGACATTGGATCCCCTTAGAATGACACCAGTACTTGAGCCAATTATTAAAGCTGATCATCTTGTCTTTATATTGTGGCATCATTCTTGGTGAGGGCAAGATGCTGCTCAGGGTCAGGGTCATACCAGCCTGGGCTACATAATCAGAGAGCTCCTCTATGTCTCTTTTCATGTAGTCCAGGGAGGTACGTCTCAGGTCATTCACGCCAGCATGGACAATGACGGAGTCATATTTGTACTTGCTTTGGAGTGACCTGAGTGTGTGTGTTATGTGGTGGATCCTACCTCCCGATAGGCAGCTCACAGTCACCCTCTATTTGTTCAGCCTGGTAAGCAGGACATCAGTGTGTCTGACTATAGAGTCACCTATTACTAGTGTATCAGGCATGGTGTTTGGCCTTAAGGGCTGTGATTGATTGACACACTGATTTATTGAAGTATGTGTTGCATGTGTTTTGTTTTGAGGTGGTGGATTTTTGGATGTCTGTTTTGGAGCCTCTGTTGTTTTGGTAAGTTTTTTATTAGAGCCTCCGAGTATGTCTTTGTGTTTGGTTTGCAGTTGTGGTAGGTCTATGTGGGACTGGGTTTGCTGTGTGTGTGTGGTTACCATTTCCTCCTGTCTGGTCATGCCAGCCCTGAGTTGAGAGAGTTCAGCCTCCAGTTTGGCTATATAGTTGCATCTCTCACATGTATTTGTGTTTGTTGGGAGGAGAGGGTTGTCTGTGTACATGAGACAATTGTAGCATTGTCTCAAGATACCCAGATTAACCAGCTGAACTGGAGAGGACGCCATTACTCTACCACTCGACATGTTAGAACAGTATAAAGGAGTGCTGTGCCTTTAAGGGAAGTGGATATTACAGGGGTGGTAGGTGGATGTAGTGCTTACTTAGTATGAGAGTGCTTACTTAGTAGAGAAGTTTTGAGAAGAAGTGCTAGGCTTATAATATAGCGAGTAGTCTGATTATACTAAGAGTAGAGCTTCCTTAAGGGAAAATTTAAAGAGCAGACTTGGTGGAGCCAGAAGAAGTTTAACCTTGTTTAACCGGCGCTGCGCTATGCGCACAACCGTGAAAAGCCGTGTTGGAAAGCTTATTTGTGTGGGAATACTATTCCAGAGTTTAGCAATGTATTGGAAATTGATCGAGTCTCCTGCAACATTATTTGACTTATTTATTAGTAATAAGAATTTGTTACTAGAGCTGAGGTCCCTTGCTGGACAGTAGGCCAGTAATAAGGTATATATTGCAGGGCATTTTTCTGGATGATGAATGAGTTTGTGTGCTCTATTGCAAAATGATGTGATGATGTGGTACTTTCCCAAACCCTCATAGCTTCTCTGCAGAGGGGGTAAGATTAAGTTTCTACCTTCATGATTATGTACCATACTGCTGCCATGTTGTCTGAGTGTAGGCACATTGCATTATGGGGAGAAAGTCTTGAAAGTCCCACAGTGCAAGGAAGACAACTCTCATCTCTGAGATGATGTTATATAGTTTGGTTTCCTCTGCGACCCATGTCCCTTGGACCATACAGTGTAAGTAATGCCCCCCATCCCAGCAGGCCATATTCATGGTAATCATGGCTGAATGAAATGAGCCCCTAAACTGAGATTTTTTTCTCTTTTGGGTGGTGCAACAGGTTTAGGACAACCTGTACTGCTGCAGCAATTATTTCTGGAGGTAATATGGCTCACTGATTCACTGTATTTAACTGGTTAATGATAAATGTCAGCAACTGTCAGGGTTCTAGTTGTGATTTAACTAGATTTGACTGAGATCCACAATGACAGGCATAATTAGCACAAGTATTGTCTTACCATTATAAGCTGTTCCATTGTAGGTGCAGCAATGAGCCATTCATCCAGGTATAGAAGTAGTTTTACCTTTAGAAGGAGCATGTACACTGTGACCAGAGCCCTGTACTTGGTGAACACCCAGGGGGCTGTGGTGAGATCTGAATTGGTAGTGACTGGCTCTCACCTGACAGTGTAAAAATATTCTGTATAATTTTGTTGTTCTGATGTGTAAATAAGTATCCTGGAGATCCAAAGAGAACCTATAGTCTCCTGCCCTGCAAGCATAGATGAACGGATTGCGCAATGACCATCCAGAATGATGCCTTCTTCTTGTAGTGATTCATTTGACTGAGGACTAGAATCCACCTGAGGTCCTGACGCTTGCTTTTTTCTTTTTAGCACCAAGAAGAATTGAGAGTAAAATCCAGACCCTTTAAAGACTGGTGGGACCTACTGAACAACTCTTTTTAATAGGAAATGAAAAAGGTTGTTTAGACATTTTTGAAATTGGTACTGAGTAGTCTCTGGTTATAATCTCCCTGATCTACTTGCTTTGGGTAATGGTCAATCATGTAAGAGGATGAAGGGAATGACACATGCTAACTGTCTGTTCTGCAGAGTGTGATAGTCCTACACTTACTCAGGGTTCATAATGGCAGAACCATGGAAAGGTTCCCCTGAACCCTTGTTGGTGCAGATCACTTTTGCCTCTTGGCTAGTGGTTCGTAAATAAATACTTCAAGATCCTCTGTCATACTGCTGCTTATACCAGAGCTGCTGGAATTTTCAAAGTCAGATATTCTTGGTACAGTTATGGCTCCTATGAAATAACCTATTAGTGACCAAGAATTTAAATAACTCCAATAGCTGTAAGTATATATATATATATATATATATATATATATATATATATATATATATATATTTCCTCTTCACAATTTCAAATTACTTAATGCTTGAAATTCAGTAACTCGAGACTGTAAAGTCGAAAACCCATAAGCACGAATCTGCATAAGCGCAAATTCAAATATCTCGAATTCGCACCTATGCATGTCATCTATGGGATGGGAAGTGTGTGAGTCGGGATGTTTTACAGAAATGAAAGTAAGTGAGTGTATGTGTGTGTTTTGTAAGTTGTGTGTGTGGGTTAGGGTAGGGAGGTGGATGTATGAGTGTGAGTGTTGGATGTGTCTGTATTTGTATATGTGTGCGAGGCAGTTTAAAATGTCTGTGTGGTGTTTCTTATTTTGTGTAGTAGTGCGATCTCAGAGTTAGAATATATAAGTAGGGGGGTGTGGGGGGTGCTGGGGGGCGTGCATGTAGTGTAGGGCTTGTAGTTTATGTGATGTGGGTTGTATGGTGTGCGTGTTGTGTGGTGCATGTGTTCTGTATGTTTGGGATTTTTTGTTTTTGTGCTTGTGGGTTTCGGGATTTTTGTTGGTTCGATTTTACAGTTTTGAGTTACTGAATTTTTGAGCATTCAGTAATTCGAGATTGTGAATGGGGAACCATATATATATATATATATATATATATATATATATATATATGTGTGTGTGTGTGTGTGTATATATATAAAATTAAGAGGGGTGTGGGAGCAAGGGCTCCACCACATGGGGAGTGCAGTAAGGCTTTCAACCATGCAAAAACATTTTTGTGGCATATTTTATTATGGAGAATGTTTTCTATGATTTGCAATTTATTGAAATGAGATTTCAAGTCAAATGAGTTTTCATTTAGGTGGCTTTTCTGTCAAAGTGCTTTTCAGTCAAATTCTTTCTATCATGTGAGTTTCAGTTAACTACAATTCTATCACCTGATAGTAAACCTAACAGACACATGGACAGAAAGGAAATAACATTAATAGTGGCCACTTGGATCTTCAGCTATTTCTGAACTCCACATTTGGTAACTCTTTCAGATTTTCCATGGTTTTGTTTGACACATCTCTCTGAAATCTCACCATACGTGTCAAGTAGTTCATTGTCTGATTAAGAAGGTACTTGGTACATATACTTACTTTCCAAGTCTATCCATCATCCTAGAGTCTTTATTAAGAGGATGGATAGCTTGAGCATCTGTTGAGACTTCTCTTTTGATGGCTGTTTACACTACAATGGAATGAAAGGTGACCCATGCAGAAGTGTGGCCTATCCTTGGAGGTCCATAGCACTCTGACAGGCTTATATGGCATGGGCAACAAAAACAATACCTCTGTCAGACCAAAAACCGGTGGCCACCTCTGCAATTCAAATGTCACTGATAAATAAAATAAAATGTAATAAATAAAATGTAATAAACTTCTTAAATAAAACATTTAATCAAAATTAACACTTTCATCTCTAATAAAGACTTCTTCATAACTACTTCAATAATGCAGATCCTTTGAATCCTCAAAGTTCTGTGACTCTCGCTATCAGGTCTTGAATGTGAATTTATGAAGGTGCAGTAAGAATAATGTATTTGGAGTTATGGTGGCTAGAACCCCCCCCCCCCCCACACACACACACACTTTAGGTTTTTTGGTGCCACAACTTCTCCTATCATTCATTTATTCATTCATTCATTCCTTTTTTTTTTTTTTTAAAGCTCTTCCCTGTAGTTTACATCCTATTCCCATGTTCAAAATTTCTGGATTTTGATATTCTGGTACTTCAGTTTTAGACCTAGTTGTTTCACTAGTCAGGCATCTTGGAATTAATGTAGATAGTAACCTAGCCTTCAGTCAACATGTATCCAATGTAGTAAGAAAATCCTTCTATGTTGCTCAACATTTAAGCAAGGGCATAGCATCTTGGTCCAGAGAGGTCTTCATAGCACTGTACTCAGCCCTCATCAGGTCCATCATGCAGTATAATGCACCCTTCGGTATGTACCTGACAAGACATATGCAACAACTGGAATGTCCACAAAGGTTCCTTACAAAAATAATACATGGAGTAAACACAATATTCTATGCTGATTTCTTCAAAGCCCTTTCTCTTTACCCGGTATCATTCAGAATTCTTAGAGCCGGTCTTTGCCTGGCATACAAGGCAGCCTTGGACTCTGTTTTGATGAGTCTTTTACACATCCACAAAACAAACACCATCAGAACTACTAGATTAAAAGTCCTAAATTTTGCATGAAACATAAATAGGACATGTTGGAGAGACAGATATGTTTCTCAGAGAATTCCCATTCTCTGGAACAGGCTCCCCATCCAGATGAAGCAGAGTAACTCTCTATCCCTTTGTAAGTACAAATTGGACAAATGGATAGGTAATCAGAAATTCACCCCTGGTCTGGCTCCTACATCTCTGATAGACAGAGGCAGTCAGTAAATCACCAGATATAAATTAAATGTGAGGCAAACTTGTGGGTGACATTTGGGTTGCATGGCTAGGCTTTTAAGGCCTTAGTGTTCGTTAGCCTAGCATACACCTATGAACCTATGAACCCCAGCTTTGTGATGTTTGAGTTTTCTATGTATCTCCCACACTGAAATACTATTTGTACTAAATATGAGGTGGAATTCATGCTTTGACCCCATTTTACTTCTGTTTTGTTTATTTGTGTATACAGGAACAGACATTGCCATGGATTTTTGCACTTGCTAGGTTACCAGGGTTTATTTCATTGCACAGCATACCAGACTGGATTGTCATAATCAAAGCAATGATCACTAGAGGCAAGGATGGCTATTTAGGTTTCACTCCACATATGAAAGATAAATAAAACATTGTAATGAAAATCAGTTTATTTCTTTTGTTTCTATAAAATCACAGAACAAACTACCAAGCAGCAAAAGGCTGAAACCTCTTCCACCTCTCATTCTGTCAATCCATCTCAATCTGGCTTCATAGCATGTAACAATAAATTAAACAAAAACAATTCCTACTGATTTTTCCCTATTTATGTTCTTCACAATAATATTCAGAGGAGTTGAACTCTTTAAAGTCCTATTCACCAGGATGAATCCCTTGTGGCACTAGAAATCCCAATGCCAGCGTTCTGTGTCAGTGAAAGGAGATGTCTTCATTGTGCTTTTTGTCTTTCAAATGGAAAATGATTTGTTGCAATATTCTGTATAATGAAATTTTCCTGTCCATCAAATTATTGGTCCACTATCCCACTATAACACACCTATAAATAGTTTTTACTCTTTCAATTGATATAATCTTCCTCAGGCTACAGATATCTCTTATCATCAGTTTCTAAAACATGTAGTCCTTCAGTTCTGTTATCTATCTACTTTTTAACAAATACTCTAATGTGTGTAAGGCTTGCAGTTGTTTACATTTTGTATGTAGCATTGCCTGATCATGTCCTTTTTTCTATTGCAATTGCAATCACCTGGGCTATGCCTGCAAATGGCCCACTGAGATCAGTATACTACTCTAGTAAACAAAACTAAGTAAATAAATCTTCAAATGCAAACTGTGATCTGAAGAAATCTGCACAATGCATGTTTTGTTTTTTTGTGTATACTGATGATGTAGCTCACATATATCACAACCATTATTTAATAATAAAGTTTCACTTGTTTTCTTGTAATAAAATATTGTGGAAAGTACCAGGGATATTGTACACTTTATCCTAAATGGTCATTTGAATTATTATATAATCAGCTTTTAACTTGCATACTTTAAACTACATTTACCACTTGGCATCTTATTCAGCATTTAAAGCATTTTTGGAGCCTTTGCTATTTCATTGTTAAGGGTTAATGACTTCTAGAAAGTTTTTTTTATATATATTCATGAAGTTGAAGCACAGAAGATTTGCTAGGCAAAACACTTCGAAATAAAAAAATATTTCAATAATTAAGGTGTTGACCAGATTTGTGGTCAGCTGACAAGATGTTAGCAAACTCATGTCAAACCTTTAAGAGTTGAATATTTACACCTTCTTTGATTGTAAATAAGTTAATTGACACAGTAAATAGAAATAATTGATGTAGACATGTAAAAGATAAGAATGTTGAAAACATGCACTGAATTTTATGCTTTCCAATATTATTTTTTGGTCCTCCTTGGGTTATCATGTAACCAGGCCGGCCCCCAGTGTCCTGAGTCTATGGCAAGACTACCAGTTTTATCTCCTACTCTCCTGCGGACTTAGTTCAATACGGTCAGGTCTTCCATGGTTCCAAAAGGTGCCCTGGGGGCTCAGTCATCTACACTTCCATCCTGGTCGGAATTTGATTCATTTATATGACTTACCCACTCCCTGTCCCACTTCCTACATTCATTAACTATGTTTAAAGGCAGCTTCTCTCTTTGGACCATTCCACCCCATGAAACCATCTTTAACAAATGCCCTCCCTCCTGAGACAGCCATCTCCATCACTCTCTGTCTGTATAATGTTCAATATTTCACAGAACCATTCAGTACTGTTTTCTCTTCTCATCACTACATGAGTGTGGCAGCTGTTGTTTTTTACATCCTCACAAAATTATATTTTTCATTTTGAAAAAAAAATGAATATACATTCATCATGTGATAACTCAGTTTGGTCAAAGTCCAGATTTGTATTTATTCATCAGATGGGCTTAAACGGTACATATTCTTCAGACATAATGTGCTATAATAAACATAAGGTGTATGACCTACAAACAAACTAAATTTGGTAGTGTCAAAAACTTAATCTTAAGTCTAATAACCCTGAACACAAGCCAGTGAGTGTACAATTTGTCTTAGATAACTGACATCATGTCCTACAGTAGTAGTCAGGTGTGAAAGTAATATTATATGTGACATTTTAACAGATAGGCAGTAATTATAGTTAGTGTTAGTGTGATTTTAGTATCAAAATATCCACTAAATATGTAGGCTTAGCAGAAACTATATGGCTGTTATTAGCAGACAAAATAACTAAGTGCACTAATCTTGCAGTTGTCAGAGGACTAATGCCCTCTGTTGCTGATGAGCTGCTTCCTATTTCAAGGGTACCAGGTTTGAATCTTTTTCACCTTCATTTACCTACTGTGTGACCCTGAGCAAGGCACTTGAGCAGACAATGTTTTGGGGCATTGGGAATATGGGCTAGGCTCCTTAATGATCTCCACAAGTGTATGTCTAGTAACTACCACTGTATCTAATCATATTTATAATATATTAAGAATTTAACTCCAGCTTCAAACAGGAAGTTTCAACTTGTGTGTGAAAATATGGCTCTATATACTAAAAATGTATATGAAGTGAGAATGCATCCTATCTAACTGAACAAAATAAATGAAAGTTAATCCAAATAAAAATACATTCACTATTTTTTGCTGGCAGAAACCCGCCACATGTTCGTGGCTGTGTCCCTTGGCACTCTCATATATAAAATATGTCAGCATGGCTGCTCTCCCTGAAAGTACAGGGGCTGCATGGTTTTGATAAACCCCCTCTAACTCAAAAATAAAATATCCCCTATGTCTCCAAGGTAGTGTGTTCTTGGAGCTAATATATGTGTATTTATGTATATGTATATACATATATATATATATATATATATATATATATATATATATATATATATATATTATATATATATATATATATATATATATATATGTATATACATATATATATATATATATATATGTATAGAGAGAGAGAGATTACACACACACACACACACACACACACACACACACACACACACACACACACACACACACACATATATATGTGTGTGTGTGTGTGTATATGTATATATATATATATATATATATATATATATATATATATATATATATATATATATATATATATATATCAGTTTACGGGAGCTGGTCGAATGACCAGCAACATTGACTTCTGTTTGGTTGACACCATTTGGTTGACTCAAACAGATGGTGGACAGATGTGTGAGATCAAGAATCCCTGGGTAGGGGAATATTCTTTTTCCCGAAGGACTGGGTGATCCCAGAATATTTAATTAGCTGGTTATGTTGTGTTGTGGGTGCAGGGGGGCTTGCACACCCCCCCTGCAAAAACATTTGCATTTGGTTTACTCTGCTTCAGGGTAATCTCTGTAGCATGCCCAGAATGTGTTGATGTTCGGTATTTCAGTATAATTGTATTGATATCCTGCTTGTTGACATTGTTGGCCTGCCCTAGATCCATTCACACACACACACACACACACACACACACACACATACACATATATTTATCTATCTGTCTATTTGTGTGATGATGCAGGGTGGAGTGAAGTTATTCTGCATAAATAATGTGATGGTTTGTTGTTTGTCTTTTCCCGGTTAGGGGTCGCCACAGCAGAACTCCAGTCCGCTAATGATTGGCAGTAGATTTTTATGGTGCCGGGTTGCCAGCCTGACTCCCAACCTTCAGCGTAGGCATGCCCACTCACGCATGTCTTTCGGAGGTCACTCGACTGCAGTGAGGACATGCAGACTCCACACAGAAGGCACTCCAGCCGAGAATCGAACAGGATAACCTCTTACTGTGAGGCAACAACTCTACCGCTGCACCACCGCGGATTATGGTGCCGTAACTTATTTTTTATTTTGTAACATTACAGTTACCCTATATTAAAGTAGAAAATATGAGGAAACAAATTAACATACAATTTCATAGAGGTCACTGGCATAAGCAATCATATATCTGGGTCTCTGGATGCCATTCTGCATTTTCATTCAAGGTGTTTATCAGTAGTTATTCCTTGTGTTGCAATATATATGTGACATTTTACTCAGGTTTTGAATGAAATAATGTTTTGCACACTGAAAGATGACTACACATTTGCATGCAAAATAAGGTTTCAGATTATGTTTGAAATCACACTTCACCTTTTTGCATGAACAAGGGGCAAACTAAAGCATTATTGAAAACATGGTGTAGAATGGTAAATAAGATTTCAGAGGAGTTGGCTCATCAGAATACATTCAGAGACTGACTACTGTCATTTTATACAACCTCCAAAGTATCTTCAAGTTCATAGGTTTATAGGTAAGTACTAGGCTATCTGCCCGAAGACATTTATAAGTTTAGCCAGAATGTGTTGGCATTCGCCGCCCCCTTAGATTAGTTCCCTGTGCCTCTGTCCATCCACTCGTCAAGGTTTCTCTTGAAGAGTGTTAGCAAGGAGCTTTGCCTAATGTAGATTGGAATCTTGTTCCAAAGCATGGGAAGTCTCTTGGACAGGAATCTATCCCTCCAGCACTTCCTATTTATTGTTGTGGTGAGGTTTAGATCCCTAGAGTATGTGGCTCAAGGGGATATGGTTTTCTTTAGGTGGAGCATGTCCATCAATTCTAGGTTGGACATGGCCTTGTTTGTCAGGCAGAGATCACCTCTGAGTAGGCGGTATGCAACTGAGTACAGCTGGAGTTTCTTCAGTCGAGCTGCATAGGGCATCTGTTTGAGGCCAGTGATCCTCTTGATGAGGTACATCTGTGGTCTTTCCAGCTGTTGCAGGTGTCTTGTAAGGTACATCCCAAATGGGGCATTGTACTCTATGATGGGTCTGATGAGTAGAGGGGCACAATGACCTCTTTTGATCTGGATGTTAACCCTTTTGTGATTAGGTGGGCCACATAGAAGGATTTTCTAACCACTTTGGCAATGTGATTATCAAAGGAGAGATTACTATCTACTTGGGTCCCCAGATCCCTTATAACATCTTCAGTATTTAGGGGACTACCACCTATGTGGTAGTTTGTGGGTACTTTGTTTTTTCCAAAGGGGATGACTATGCACTTTTTGGCATTTAACTTGAGGCCATGATTTTGACACCAAGTATCCGTCTCAGTGAGACCCTTTTGGAGGATGTCTGTGTCAGCCGGAGAGTCATTTATAGCCCCTAGTTTGCAGTTGTCTGTGAACTTGGTCAGCCATAGTCCTCCTGTGCTTTCCTGTACCTTTGAGAAGTATATGCTGAACAGGAGGGGTCCTAGGACTGAACCCCGGGGAATGTCACTTGTAACCGGTTTAGAGTTGGACCTAGCTCCCACAATTCTCACCATGTGGGTTCTGTCCGTGAGCCAGTTGGCAACCCATCTTGTGATGTAGGGGTTTATGTTCAGGCTGGTGAGCTGTTTATAATACCAGAATGGGGAATGGTGTTGAAGGCCTTTGCAAGGTCTAGGTAGCCTGTGTGTACCACCTTTCCCTTGTCTATAGCCTTGGTAACTGTCTCAAAGACATCCACCAGGTTCAGGAGGCATGATCTGCCCTTAACAAAGCCAAACTGGGTAGGGTCCAGTGTTTGGAGGTTCCCAGTGTCTCTGTTAATGAGTTCCATGATGATGTGCTCCATAGCCTTGCAGACCAAGCTAGTCAGGCTTATAGGACGATAGTTCCTGGGGTCTGTTGTGGCTCCACTTTTGTGGAGCAGAATAACCATTGCTGTGCACCACTCTATGGGCACATAGCCTGTGGAGAGGCTGAGTTTGAACAGTGTGTTTAGGTGAGGGATTAGTTCGTCTTTGAGCTCGTGTAGGATGCAGCCTGGAACACCATCCAGTCCCACTGATGCTGTTTTTGGCTTTGGAGAGGGCTGTTTTAACCTGGGTGTCTGTGATTTTAGGGGATCTACATTCTTATGGTATGGTTATGGGCCCTTTTGGGGGCGAGAGGGGGTTGAAGTTTGCACTGAACCTGTCTGCCAGGATGTTGGTGATATCGGTCATTTCAGTGTATTTTGTGCCATTCTGCACTAACTCTGAGCAGATCTGAGCATTGCCACTTAGATTCTTGACATAGCTAAAGAATGCCTTGTGGTTATCTTTGGAGTCATTGGCAATTTTTCTTTCGAAGCTCGCCGTGGATGATTTTATGAGGGATCGTAGTTTCTTGCTGATACTGATCAGGGATGTCTTCTCTTCTTGGTATTTTACTCTTTTCTGTACTAGTTTCCTCCATCTGTTGTATAGCTTGTTTATGGTAGGGGTCTACCAGACTGGTTTCCTTTTCCTGGAAGAGTGAGTCTTGGTTTTGCTTGGGATAGCACGATCCATGCATTTTTGTAGGTGCCCGTAGAATACATTAGTAAAGGATTTTGCAGCTTGGGCAGCGTTATCCTTTAGCATGGGGGCTTTGAAACTTTCTACCTCCATCTTAAGTGACGTGAAGTTTGCTTTTGAAAAGTTTTTCACCATGGTTTCCTTGTCCGGGGGTGGGGGTGGGGATGTGGATATCCAAAGTGATTTGTTTATGTTCAGATCTAACCAGTGAGGGGTTGACCTCCGGTGTGAAACACCGGTTGCCCATGTTAGTGATGACCATGTCCAATATATTGTCACCTCTGGTGGGAGTGTTGACCAGTTGATCCAGGGCATTTGAGTTTATAAATTCTAGGAAATGTTGGGTAAGAAAGTTAGTACTTGAGTAGTTCTCCCAGTTAATATTTGGGTAATTGAAATCGCCCAATATTAGGGTGTTTGGTAGGGCCTTTATGTTTCCAGAGATGCAGAATAGGGGTCCTGGGACATGGTGGGTGATCTGTAGCAAGCTACAATTTGAATTGCAGTTTTGCCCATTGTTAGTTGCATGTGGATGATCTCTGAAGCATTGTGCTGTGCCACTAACCTGGAGGTGTGGGTATCCTTGATGAATATGGATATGTCCCCGCCTTTTGCATTTTGGTCCGGGTTCTGTGGCCAAAATGTAATGTGTGGGTTGTAGCCTGGTAGTGCTGGTGTGCTCTCTAGAGCCTTAAACCAGGTTTCTGTTACTGCACATATATCGATTTTCCCCATACTGAGGAGTGCCTTGAGTGTGTGCATTTTGAGGTTTAAACTTCTGGCATTGAGTAGCATTACCCTCAGTTTTTTGTTACTTGTGCTATTTATGGCAGTGGGTTTGTCTTTTGAGCCTTGCCTAAAAAAAGGCACTATGGGGGTGGCAGGATCCTTGGCCAGTATTCGAAAGCCTAAGGGCGACAGGTGCAAGCTGTCTTTAGCGAAGCAGCGTGGCTTGTCACGCATGTCATCCCAGATGGACAGACACTGGATCCCCTTTGAATGACACCAGAAACTTAGCCAATTGTTGAAATTGATATTTTTTTCTTTATACCGTGGTATAATTCTTGGTGAGGGCAGGATGCTACTCAGGGTCATACCGGCCTGGGCTACATGATCAGAGAACTCTTCCATGTCTCTCTTCATGTAGTCCAGGGAGGTATGGCTCAGGTCATTCACATCAACATGGACAATGACAGAGTCATATTTGTACTTGTTCTGGAGTGAACTGAGTGCTTGTGTTATGTGGCTGATCCTGGCACCCGACAGGCAGCTGACAGTAACCATCTCCTCATTCAGCCTAGTGAGTGGGACATCAGTATGCCTAACTATAGAGTCACCTATTACTAGTATGTTGGGTATGTTATTTTGCCTTAAGGGCTGTGATTGCGTGGCACACTGATTTTGTGAAATATGTGTTTCATGGTTTGTGTTGGGGGGTGGAGGTTGCTTGGATGTCTGCTTTGGAGGTCTATGCTGCTTTTGCAGATTTTTATTTATTGCCTCTGAGTCGGTTTTTGTGTATTTATGCGTGTTTTTTGCTGGTGCTGGTTTAATGAGTCAATGTGAGACTGGTGGTGTGATGCTAGTATTTCCCTTCTCCTCTTGACTGTCTCATCCAGTCTTGGGTTCAGAGAGCTTAGCCTCCAGTTTGGCTGTATAATTGCATCTCTTGCATGTATTATTATTCAAGCAAGTATGCTTGAAAGTTATATTTTTATCAATTCATGCAACCGCCTTTTGAGCACTGACTGAAAAATAACTGTATTTTTTACAAGTGGAGGTGCATTATATAGCTAGTTTGAAATTTAAAAGAAAAAAGTCTTTTAGCCTATATTACAGTGTGCCTGTTCTGACTGTACCACTGGTAATGTTTCCAGTAGTTGACCAGCTCATTACTGCCATTTCATACCATCTAAAAATGTAATAACTGTAATATTTAACTATTCAACATACTGCATATTATATCCACACAAATGGTGCTGCCATAACCACATTCATAGTACAATAAAACAGTTAAAAATGTATGTCAACCTTTTTTATTGGTTTAAGGTTCAGAAGGCTAGGGTGCCTTCTGCCAGAGAAACAAAAAAAATCTCTCTTCTGAAAGTTCAAAACTGACTTCATAATCATGCAGTAGATGTCTATTGAAGGCTTTAAGAATCAAACTTAAGGCTGCCGGATGTCCCAAGCTTGTTTACTGTGTTCAGTCAAACCTCTGCCATGTATACTGTACGCTAACTATAATAATACTGTGCACTCAAAGACACATGTATGGATTAATTGTAATTTGTTATCCTTATGATTTACAGAATACAAATTCCTTATGGCAACAGTCTTGTTCAGATTCAAAAGTATGCATTTTACACCAGATTTTTAAGTCGCAGAGGTATTCTGACTTTGACTTGGAACAACAAAGATGCACTTTGGGTAAGTGATACAAATATTTGTGTTGATTTCCTAAATGTTATTAGAAATGGACCCCATCATCCACTGAGAGACTGAAAAAGAGTTTATAATAAAATAAAAGGGATAATACAGCATAACAGTCTATATATAAACTGCTTAGTATTGAACAATGTAAAATAGCTAGAAAAATGTGAAACACAATATTGGAAGGTATTGCTATTAAGCAAGTAGTGAAATATGATCAGTATGGTACATCTACAGGTGATTGAGGTGAAGTTCCTTGAGTACCAGCTACCTGACATATAAGCCACTAAGGAGCACAATGCTGTTTGCTGCTTTCTATAGAAAATACCTGGCAGTGCAGTTTCTTAGTGTGCACTGGCAGTGATTCCTTCCTCTTGGGACATTTTCCCCTTCTTTAAGTTGATGCAGCTGTGGAGTTGATGTTTATAAACTGGGGAGTTGCCCCTGCCACATTCTACCAAAACATGATTTACTTTGTCATCTTTTTGTATTTCAGACTTTTGCTTTAGGCAGTTCTGATGCTTGGGATGCTACAGTTTGGCATTTCACAGTAGAACCATCCAGTACCTATCTAGTCATTGATAATTAAGTTATTTTTACTTAATAGAGTGTGCTTTATTTTGTCATTTTAGAATTCAGACAGTAAAACCTATGAATAATAAATGCATGCAAACGACTGCATCAGAACTACAATTCTAATATATATTTAATTTCCTAAAATAAATCTGTACCTTTTACTTTTAAGCAGTAAGGGAAAAAAATAAAGGCAGGGGCATGCTCATACCTATACACACTACTGGTAGTGCTAACAAAAACCTGATTGAATAATTCTGAAAGGTGTAACATATTCCAGTATTATACTGCTATTTCTGAATTGGCTAGGCTTGTAAGGACCCTGAGGCCAATAGCCTAGTAACCTCCTATTATCCTATGATCCTATACTATGCACAGCACACTACTACCATCAAAAGTAGCAGGGATCTCTATCACTAAAACCATATATGAATATTTTTACTCTTCCTGTCTACTTGATGCATATTTTTAGTCATTTCAACCTGGGGTAGGACAGCCTCCCATGAGATTCCCTTCTTTTGGGAGATTTTTCCTTTTGAGTTGGTGCAACAGAAGAACTGGTATATATAAATTGGATCTATATTACATGATCGAAGAGACTTTTCTTTGAACGCGTAATATTTGAACCCAAAACATCGAAAACACTAAACGGCAAATGGCAACTTCTGTAAATTGTTTCCTAGGGAAAAAATTCACAGGTCCACAAACAAATTACACAAACTTCACAATCCTAATCAAGTGGGGGGCTTCGCCCACCACATTCCCCAAACTGGGGGGCTGTGCCCTCCCACACCCCGAACTAAATATACCAACTCTGAGATCGCTCAACATTGGGGAAAAGAGCAAACCGTGAGAAAGGCCAACTGAATTTTTTCTCTAGAAAAAAATTTGCAAACATGGCCATTCACGGTTTAGTGTTTTCAATGTTTAGGGTTCGAATGTTACGCGTTCGGAGAAAAGTCTCTTCGGTCACGTAATATAGAACTTATAAATTCTGTGGTGTGGGATTTGCCCTCTACATTCTACAAAAACACACTTTACTTTTTCATAATTTTGTGTTTCATAGGTTCATAGGTGTGAACTAGGCTAATGGCCCTGAAGACTTTACAAGCCTATCCCATAGGATTACTCTGGCATTGTGCCACCTGACCTTAGTTCCCAGTGCCTCTGTCGAATAAAGCCACAGGAGTGATCACTGGGGTGAATTTTCTATTTCCCATCCGCTCATCAAGATTTCTCTTGAAGAGAGCAAGTGAGGTTCCCTGCTTGACATGTATGGGAAGTCTATTCCATAGCATGGGTAGTCTCTATGTTATGACCCTGTCCCTCCAGTATGTTCTCTGTTGATTGTGGCAATGAGGTTGAGGTCTCTGGAGCATGTGGTGAGGAGGGATTAGGATTTCTTTAGATGTAGCATTTCTAACAGAGCTGGGTCACACATGGCTTTGTAAGTCAAGCAGAGATTGCCTCTAAGTTGGTGATATGAGACAGAGAATAGTTGGAGTTTTTTTGAGTCTGCCCATATAGGATAAATGTTTAAGGCCTAGGATCCTGTTTGTGAAGTACTTTTGCGGCCTCTCCAGTTGTTGCAGGTGTTTAGTGAGGTACATGTCAAATGGGGCATTGTACTCAATGATTGGCCTAATCAAGTAGAGGGAGACAATGACCTCTTTCTTCCTAAATACAAAACCCTTAGTAATGAGATGTGCCACATAGAAGGACTTTCTGACCACAGAAAGACATTAGTTTTCAGTATTTCTGATGCTTGGGGTTCTGTTGCTTGGCATTTCCTTTGCTAACAGGAAGTTACAGAATGATGCAGTATGCAAGTGTACGTAATGAGCAGACAGCCTAGGGACCTTATATGCTTTATGGGCTTTTTAGCAAGGTAAGTGACTGTAGGACTGCAGCTGTTCTGTGGCTTTCGCACCATGATGGATATGGTAATATAGTCTATGAAGAGCTTCTTCTGTTTCCAGCCAAAAGTTTAACTGCAACAAGTTCTGACAAAATGGCAACAACTATCTACAATAACTTGTTTTCACTAAAACAAAACTTACATTTTACTATACCATATAATACCAATAACATCCGTGGTGATTTGGCTTTCGTACTTCAAAGGAAGCAAACAGCACTAATCATGAAGTTTAATATTACATAATACAAATTAGCTTCATGCCATCCAAGGATGGTACTTTGTCTTCTGACTAAACAACTGAAAATACTTTCCAGTTTATTTTTCCATTTAGTCTTCAGGCTGATTGATTTTTATATTTACAGTGTAATCTTCTTATATACCAGCCATTTTTATATTTAAAATGTAATATTCTATACAGCAGCCATTGTTGGCACCACTTCTACTACTGTTTGGCATTATTCGAAAATAATGAACCTTTCTATATTTTAAAATATAATATTTTTTATTCAGCAATTGTTATCATAACTTCTATTTGCTAATTGATATTGTTTTAAAAATAATAAATCTAAAATGAGATAGCACATATTCTGCCTAAAAATGTGTTTCATAGTAAGGTTACTAATATCCTTATTTTTGCATATTTTGGATAGTGTGATACTTTTCTTACTTGGCTTTTTGCTTCCACAGTATGTACTTTTTCACATTAATAATAAACTTTGTATATCAGTCCCTCTGAAGAAAAAATAAGTAGTCTGGTTCTATTATGACTGCTTCACTGGTCAAAGATACATCTGAATAAAACTAACTGAAGGTTTAAATGGATGAAGAAAGCAAAAGTATTTTTGCAAGAGGCAGCTACCTGCATTTTCCACATGGGGGCTTTGCTCCTCACATCCCTTAATTAAATATACTAACTGCATGGTTGTACAACTGCAGAAAAATTTTAAAAAGTTAAAAATACCCTTAACTACTGCTGTTACACAAACAGAACCCTCACCAGCAGCTGGTAACTTATGGGTGGATGAAGACTGAACTTTCGAATTTCAGTTGTCCAAGGATCAACCTGCCGACGATCAGAGTAAGTCCATAAGAAATCACTGTCAGTGAGCTCTGCCAGCAGTGATGCCATTTTGGGGGTAATGTTACTCTTCTTTGAGCTGATGTGACTGTTGAGTTGGTAGATATAAGTTTGGGGCTTGTGGGGATCTCACCCCCTCCAAAAAACACTTTAAAAAGTGTTTTTCAGCCTTTCTTATTTCAGCAAATGTAGACTGGGGATTCTGATCCTTGCCTCATTCAGTTTCATCTGCTCATAATGGAAGCCACTAACAGCAAGTCTCTATCGGGAACAGCCATCAGGGAGTGGTAGAAAAGGCAAGCATACCTGATAAATTGCAACCTCATCCAGTTTGTAGTCGACTAAGGGTAGGGGAAACCATATAGTGTTGTCTTTTTAAAAATTTGTAGCCATTAATAACACATTCAACTCAGTTTTTGCATGTATTCACACAACACATTTCTGATATTTAAAATGTATTTTTAAATGAGTAACTCTGCTATGGGAAAGCTGTTATAATCCAGTACAACAACTCATCTTGAATATTTTGCCCCCCCCCCTGTGCACAAATCTAACTGGTTTGGGGAAAACGTCTTCTTTTATTTCTCCTACAAATAACTCTTTTAGCTCTTTACATTATGTTAACCTCAGAATAAACTCTTTGAATCACTGTATATAATGCTTCCTAGTTCCTACTGTATCCTCTAGTAGCTAATTTATTATAACTATATTCCATTTAATTCACAAAGTTTGCATCTTTTGACCAAAGTGTTTATTTCTTTAAAAGGCACCGACTTATAGGGGAAAATGGTTCTTTTGTTTGGAATGTCGCTTTCAGCATGCAAAATATTATGTAAAGCAGTAGTGTTCTCATAAAAAAAGCTGTGATGAACCCTGCCATTTTCTGCAACAAGTTATTCTATCTTGTGGTTACATGCTATTATCTTGGGTATGGAGTTTATGTATGAGGCATATAAGTGTGCAAAAAACAAATATAATAGCATAGCATTTTTAATGTTTCATTTAGGGAACAGACCCTGGTGTATTATTTTCATGTCTAGATTTTTTGTTTGTTTCTCAGCCCAGTTATTTTAGATTTGAATACAAAAATACATTTCCTAAGACTTTAA
Source organism: Protopterus annectens (assembly GCF_019279795.1). NCBI lineage: Eukaryota > Metazoa > Chordata > Ceratodontiformes > Protopteridae > Protopterus > Protopterus annectens. The sequence goes on along the minus strand of NC_056745.1, from coordinate 1,052,946,206 downwards.
ATGTTAATGAACAAATAATTTGTTTATAGACTACTGTAGAAACAGCTATCTGTGCATTTTTGGACTAAATTTTTACATTTAAAATATAATATACACAAACGAGAGAACTAAAATGATGATGTTTTTCTTTTTTTTTTAGCTGAATCTTCCTAAAAGTCCACCAGCACGTGGAATCTGTGGAAATCCAAATTCTCCATTAGGTATATGAATAAATTTATACTTCCTCATAGAATGCAATTTCCTTTTCCTTCATAAATAGTTTACTAAATTTCAATTGAAATTGCATGGTGTCTTTGTATACTGTGCAGAAGATGAAATCTATTTTAGTTTTATTTTTTTGTTCTGGAACAATGTTTATTATCACACTTTCTATTGTCATGTTATGCACAGTGCAATCCTCATGCATGGAACTCAAGCTAGCAATTCACTCTCCTCTATTACAGACCATTCAAGAACTTCCTTTAACCATTTTATAACTATTTTTTAGATGGTCCATGCTTACAAATCATGTATGATCACTGGCATTTGTTGAAACATGCCTAAGAATGTTTTATGCACACTTACCTTGACAGATCATATCCTTATCCATGTCTCCCAGGAAGCATGTTGATAGAGCAACATCTTTTCCTCCAACAAAAGAAACTCCAAAAATATTTCACCATTTATAGATAAAACTTAGAATAAATCTTTTCTTTGCAGGGGGTGGGAGTAAGCCTCCCTGCATCCCTTTGGTAAGGGTCACCACCACACCCCCAGAATTTAAACATACCTACACTGAGGTTTCACAACAGTGTAAAAAGGGAATGCTCCATTTCAGCAAAAATGCTCTGGGCAAAAATGATGTTCTGCAGACAGACTTCCATCTCTCCCATTGCCATATGAATATTGTATGTGTGTGTGTGTGTGTGTGTGTGTGTGTGTGTGTGTGTGTGTGTGTGTGTGTGTGTGTGTGTGTGTGTGTGTGTGTGTGTGTGTGTGTGTGTGTGGGTGTACAGTTTACTCAGACTATATACAAAGGAAACAATCCCGAGAATTAGGTTTTCCCCATTTATACCTCTGTGTACAATTTACTCAGACTATATACAAAGGGAACAATCCTGAGTATTAAGTTTTCCTCATATCTACCTCTGTGTACAGTTTACTCAGACTATATACAAAGGGAACAATCCCGAGTATTAGGTTTTCCACATTTCTATCTTCATATACAGTTTACTCAGACTATATACAAAGGAGACAATCCCGAGTATTAGGTTTTCCTTGTTTCTACCACTGTGTACAATTTACTAATTATTTTTTCTATTGTTATTGTCTTAGTCTACTAGCTGCAATTACATCTCCTTCAGTTCTTCCATAATTACTTTCAATTCCTCTGTTTTTGGCATCTCTCTTGGCTTCCATTTTCTTGTAATTCCATCTTCGTTACTGTCATTATCAGTGAAATTAATGCTTTCTCATTTTATTGTATTTTTTAGATAAGCCCAATTCAAAAGCATACTTTGTTTTGTTACTTTAAACTGTTCTCATAATATCTCTTCCTAGTTTTTTAATATCTTTTTATGGCTTCACAGTCACAAAATGTATGCTTCAATGTGCTTGTCACACCCTTCTCATATTGTCAGCATGTTCCATCTGTCAAAGGGAACATCTTCTAGACTCTAGAGCTTAACTGGCGTATATAAAAACAAACCACTGGAACCAGGGAAATAGACCACAAATTCAAATAACCTCACTTCCCATGCAGTATAGGCATAGGCAATGAAAATTTCTTCATAGACAAAATTCAACAGGCTACGTTTGAATAGGTTATTGAGATTGAGCGCTTTCACTTCCTGAAATATAGAAACTTCATCAAAATAACTTTCCCACATTCAAACAGGCCTTAAATGCCATTCAATAATTAAAAACAATCAATAAAAGTATGTCTTAATAAAACAGTCATTATTTAAAGGGGCGGTGTATGAATAAAACATAAGAATCTAAAACCATTTCTTAAAAACATCCTGTATACATTAAGACAATAATAAAAAAATATAATTGTATAATAAAACATCACATCTTTACTGATAAAAAAAGTGTATATGATTCTCTAAACATCCAAATACTTTAATTTTTATAAAGAATAAATAGAACAAGCCTCATTAATGTCTGAATTTTGTTTATGAAGACATTTTTGTGCCTTTGCCTGTACTGCACCGGAAGTGAGGTTATCTGAACTGGAGTATAAAAGTACTTATGTAAACACGTCCACACAAATATTTTCAATTTCCTTGCATATCTTGGGGGTAGACATATGTCCCTCAACTACCCTTTTGTGAAGTCTTTCCCTAATGTTTTAGACCACTTCTTGATAAATTCCCTACCTCTTGTGTCTTTTAGTTATATCAAATCAGATTATGTACTTGATATTAATTTATTCCTTCTCTTGACTTTACTACAAACGCCACCAATTCTGGTTTAATATTATTTTGACTTTTTGGCCCTTTCAGCTGTAATTAGCCCTCTGTATAAAATCTGCTCTCTTGACATTAATTTAAATTTCTGTCTGTCTTCTTCCCAAACTGTCCATCTCCTACCCTTTGTTATCTGTTTCCAGTGTTTTTATGTTTTTTGCTTCTTCTCCTTTACAACTTTTCCACGGGTCTATATTATGTTGTCAAAAAACATGTTCATCGAACATGTTTTCGTTGACCAATATCCACAGAAAACACTAATCCCCGAATGGCCGCATCAGCAAATTTTTTCCAGGGGGAAAAAGAGTTGGCCATTGTCATGGATTTGCCCTTTTCCCCACTATAGTGCAGTTTCGGAGTTGGTATATTTTGTTGGGGGTGGGGGTTAACCCCCCCACTTTGTAGGGGTTGAAAGTTCATTTTGTTTTAGTTTGGCCAAGCGACTTTTTTCAAAGTTGGATGTCAAGAATGCCAGTAATTAATGCTACAGTATCACATACTGTAAATACAAATCTTTCCATTTTATCTTGGGATTACTGAGCCACTGATAACACCCATAAGTGTAAAATATGTGGTCAGGGAATGACTGACATGATGAAAAGGCATGGTGTGAGGAGAATTACCCTTGCCAAGCCCATTCACTTCACCCCATGTACTGCAGTCACTTCTCTTATTTGCTCATCATATGCTGTATATAAAACATGCTCAAAAGAGCAATAAGTCATTCCAGATAGTCATTCAAAGTATTGCAGAAAAAACTCTTTAATCTTCAAACTGGTTTTGCCTTTACCATATGCTCTTCATTAGCTCATGCTGTACTGTGTTTTGACATTATGCCAAATGTTTCTAGCACCCCCCCCCCATTTACATATTTTGTACTAGCATTATCAGATTTCAGTCATAACAATTTCTGAAGTTCAGAACATTTATTCATACCTGAATTTTCTCATTCTGCAATCTACTGGAACATTTCCTTATGTTGTAATCATTTCCATGTTGTCAAAACGAGAATGTGGATATGCAGGTGTCCAAATCATAATGTGGGAAAGGTAATGTTTACAGTGTAGAAAAAGTAATGTATTGCATGGATTACACCTTTTTTGATATTAGAAAGGTTCTTAACAGGCTTTTGTTATGCACCTCTAATTTAGCATTGCTAAGATTGTGTTTTGAGTTTGAGATTAACAGCAGATAGTTCTGGCTGACAAAGAACATTGTCAAAAGGTAAAACAGTTTTAAAAGCTATTAGATACATCATTCTGCCATACTTATAAGCAAAAAGTTTGGCCAAATGAAATGTTTAACAGCTGTTAAAGTTGTTCGTTTTTCAGAGGGATGACATTTCTAAGTGTTTTACCAGCTTTTAAAGGCTTTGAAACACTTTGTGCTCCTGTACTTTTTTTTTCTGTAAGTGGTAGTACATGGAGTAGATACAGCTCACTGCAATACACAGAATTATGATTCAGCCTCATTGATCATACACTAAAAACAGGTTTGTGGTAATATAGGAATACAAGCCAGTCCACACTTATTATCTTTGCTCTTGAGGTAAATTGGCATCTGTGTCTCCAACATATAAGTGGGTTATGATCATAGACCAGATCATAGTTCTCTATAAACCAGGAGTGGAACTCTATAATATGTCACACTATTTGGGAGTGCGGCACAAAACTCATAAAAATAAGCTATATTACAGAGGAGAAGCTAGTGAAGCTATTTTATCACTGTTATGAGAGTGCTGTTAATATGCTATATTGTGTGTCTGTGTTACACCATGTCTCTCTACTACCTCCCATACTATATCACCTCATAATATTCAGAAGAAACCCCATAACAACACATGATAAGATGCTGTTTCTCCATTGGTACATAATAAGCACTGAGATAATACAAAGGGCTAATGTTACACACACATAAATTGATTGCTGCTATCACTTTTAATTTTTAGAATATATAAGTATTATATAACTTTCATTAGGTACTTTGTCAATATGTACTTTTTAATGAAAAATGTATTGATTTAACATATATACATTATATGCACAGAAAGGAAGAAATTCAATATCACATACTGATACACAATGCTAGAAATGCATTGAAACATCAGAGGATACTAATACAATTAACACATTAGGCATCTTAGTATTTCAATAGCAACACTTCAAGGCTATCCCAACAACTAAAAGTCTTAGTATGATTTACAGACCTTATTCTAATCACTTCTTTTTTCAGTTTTACATAGCATTGCTGTTAAATTTAAAAATTCTTTGAACACAGGAACTGAGTTTGATTTCCAATTTTTTGTAATAACGTTTCTAGCTACTACCAGAAGACGCCAAAACATTTTTGTTATTTGACTTTTACAGATAAAGGAAGTGGAGCATTCATTAATATTGTTGATCTAGTTAAATAACAATTATCAGACCATGAGCCCTTAAAAATGCTTATCTCTTCCCAATAACATATATGTCCAATGAACGTTTGTATCTTTATTGCATCTCCAACAAACTGAAGAAGTCATTTTACTAAACTTAGAAATTTTATAAGGGGTAACAAATACTTTATGTATATATTTCCACATCAGTTTTTGTGGAGATTTGCTTCTTTCTACAACTGGTACGGGGCCATCCTCCCTGTGATCATGGATTAACTCCATAGTAGGAATGTTTCCCTGTCTTGAGGATTCTAAACTGTCATTTCTTTCCAGTCCTGGCACCAGTGGGCCTGCCAGAACAGGGCACATTTTTACCATGGGACTTGTGCATCCAGCAGTCATTTTTATTTTTTAACCTACTTCTGTACATGATATATGCTATATACATTACAGTTTGCTATCATAAGTTTGAAGTGGGTTTGTTTGAACCCACTTCAGTCGAAGTCCGGAGGCTGATCGGCAACAGTGTCGAACCCGACATTGTCAAAGTAAGAATCTGGACCCATGTTAAAGCCTGTTCCAAGGTCGAAGTTGAGTCGTATTTCGACAATGTAAGAATTCAACATTGTCGCTTTTGCTGATGTGTGTCAATGATCCCATCATTTGATGGGTCCAGTTCAACCTTACGATAGTAAACCATTACAGTCTATATATCAGTGCTGTCTTGGTGAGATTTTGTAAAAACAGGGGTCCACCTTGTGAAGGTACTTACCAAAGCTTGAGGATGAATTCATTTCCAGCAATACTACTCTCCCTTGCTTTCTGATTTTATCATTGCTCCATCTGGACCCCAAACTTTTCAGTATAAACTTGAAGATGTTTCACTAACTGACTTAAGTAGCAAAAGTTTATTCTTATCATCAGTTAAGTCACTCAGTCCACTACTATCTAAAAAGTTCCAGAATTTTGCATCAAGTTATTATTATTTATGATTAACTTACATAACTTAGGCTTTTTTTGCAGGCCAACAGTATCCTTCCTTCAGCAAGAATGATGCCACAATATAGCGACAAGATGATCAGCTTTAACAATTGGCTTAACTCCTGGTGTCATTCAAAGGGGATCCAGTGTCTGTCTGCCTGGGATGACATGCTTGACAAGCCACACTGGGCTAAGGCTCTTGCCACCCCCATAGTGCCTTTTTTAGGCAAGGCTCAAATTCTAAACCTACCACCCTAGAAAACAAAAATGAGAAGAAACTGAGGGTAATGCTGCTCAATGCCAGAAGTCTAAATCTCAAAATGCATGCACTGGAGGCCCTTCTCAGTATGGAGAACATCGATGTCTGTGCTGTAACTGAAACCTGGTTCAAGGCTCCTGAGAGCATCCCGGCACTCCTGGACCACACCACAAAAGGAGGTGTATCCATATTCATAAAGGATACCCACACCTCCAAACCATCCAGGTGCAACTAACCAAAGGCAAAACTGCTCTACAATTTGTAGCATGCTACAGGCCACCCTCTCAAACTCAGGAACCCCACACAGCCTTCCTGAAGACACTGGAGGGTATAAATGTATCTCCAAACACCATCATATTGGGTGACTTCAATTGCCCGAATATAGACTGGGAACATTACTCAAGCCCTAACTTTCTAGCTCAACGGTTCCTGGAGTTCATAAATTCAAATGCCATGGAACAACTAGTCACTGTTCCCACGAGAGGAGAAAATATACTAGATCTCATTATCACAAACATGGGGACAAAATGCTCCGAGGAGGTATATCCCTCATTGGTGAGATCTGATCATAAACTAATCTCACTGGAAATCCACATCACCCCAAACAAAAGACCACAGTGAAGAACTTCTCTAAAGCAAACTTCACACTACTCAAGACTGGTGTGGTATCCTTCAAGGCCCCTGAGCCAGAGGAAACCACAACCACAAATGCCTTCTATGAACACCTCCAGGACTGCATGGATCAGGCAATCCCAAATAAAACCAAGACTCTTTGGACCCCAGCCATTAACAAACTTTACAATAAGAGGAGAAAGCTATTACATGATAGAACAAGATCCATAAAAGGGAAGTCACCCCTGATCATTCTTAGTAAAAACACTCATAAAATCAACTAAGGCCAGTTTTGAGAGAAAAATTGCCATGTATTCAAAAGACAATCATAAGGCCTTTTTCAGCTATGTTACGAACCTGGGTGGAAACTCCCAGATATGCTCAGAATTAGTCCAAAATTATACAAAAATCACTGAACCCACAGACATTGCCAACATACTGGCAGACAAGGTTCAGTGCAAGTAGCCTCCCAGACATCTCAAACACAGCATCAATGGGCTCAATGAGGAACTAAACCCGCACATAAGGCAGCTGTTTAATCTCAGCCTTATCACAGCAGCAACTGTGGTCCTGCCTCTATGGACCCTGGTAATTACTGCCCCATAAGCTTAACAAGTCTAGTCTGCAAAGCTATGGAGAGGATCATAATGGAGCTCATAAACAAAGATATAGGGGACTTGCAGACATTGGACCCATCCCAATATGGCTTTGTCAAGGGCAGATCATGCCTTCAGTCACCAAGGTCATTGATGAGGGAAAGGCAGTCCATACAGCCTACCTTGACCTTGCAAAATGTAAACCCATATGTCACAAGATGGGTTGCAAGGACAGAACCCACAGGGTTAGAGTTGCTGGCGCTATGTCAGACGGTCACAAGTGGTGTCCCACAGGGCTCGGTCCTTATTGTTCGGCATCTACTTCTCAGAAGTACAGGCCATCTGACAAAGTTTGCAGATGACTCATAGTGGAAAGTGCATACGGATATCCTTCAGAGGCTGATAGCTGGTGCCAGAGCCATGGCCTAAAACATGTATAGTAAAAGAAGGTGACCCCAAGCTACCATATAGGTGGCAATCCTCTAAGCACAGAAGAGGTTATCAGGGACCTGGGGACCCAGGTTGACAGTGGCCTTTCTTTTGACACTCACATTGCTAAAGTGGTTAGAAAGACCTTCTACATTGCCCACCTGATCATGAAGGTATTCACATCCAGATCTAGTGAGGTCATTGTTCTGTACTCTTCACTTATCAGACCAATGATATGTATCTCACCCGACATCTGCAGCAATTAAAGTCCCTCACCAAAAGGATAAAGGGACTCCAAAATCTGTCATATGCTGCCAGATTGAAGAAACTCAGCTCTATTCAGTCGCATACCATCTGCTCAGAGGTGACATGTGCCTGACATAAGGCCCATGTCCAACCAGGAATTAATGGACATGCTCCACCTCAAAAATCCAAATCCACCAGAACCACTAGAGCAAGCGACTTAAACCTTCGGATATAAATAGGGCGTGCTGGAGGTTATCACTCAGAGACTCCTATGCTGTGGAATAGAATCCCAGTCCATGTGAGGCAGAGCACGAAATCTTGACCTGTGGATGGGAGATCAATCATCTCTGTGTCACTGCTGGACAGAGGCACAACAAACTAATGGGCACAGTATTTTTTTTCATATAACTTATAAATGCCTTAGGGCAGATAGCCTAGTATAAAGCTATGAACCTATGAATTTACCATCAATGATAGCACTCATATACTCATATATTGGGGGAAAGAGTGTTCTGCTTTTCCTCGCCTACATTACATACAAATTCATCTAATTTCTTACTGATAGTATTAGCTGATTAACAGATTCATCCAACTTAAAATCTTTCATTAAACATTCTGGTGACTTAGCTTTCACTTTTTCAAAGCAATCAGACCATAATACTAACCCATTCCTTTTAGTAAATTCATTTTAATATTGTTCTTCTGGGTTTCCACACATCTAGAGGTGTGTGTGCGATGGGAAAACACAAAAATGTCCATGTTAAAATTAATGAGGTTTTAGAAACATATTTCTTAACTGCTTTTACAACTGATTTCATATATGCAGAGTCTAAAGACTGAAGTGAATTTCCTTCTAAGGTATGTTTTATTACCCAAATGAAAGGATTGTTACATACTTCTAATTTATCGTATTTAATAAACTTATAGGAATTTAGTATAATGTGTTCCTGAATGATTTTTGATTGACTAATATAAGTTGAGTCTAACCAGAGTATAATAGAGTTAAAATTTGCAGCAAATGAATTAAGATTCTACACCTGGGAAGCTAAGACCACCATACTCCCACATTCTAATATGATTTCTATAAGCAATGCTCGGCTTTTTAGGGTACCATAGGAATGTCAACATGGATTTTAAATGTACGCATATACATTGTTCTGCAGCTGCGTGCTCTTTTAATAATGTTCTTTATGGTAAATGTATACAAGCCATTTATCCTGTGAATTTTTGTTTTCTATAAATGCATGTAGTTATAACTGTTATTACCTACTGGTGCAGCTCATATTGAAAAAAGGGTCATTTGACCTGCTCATTCACCAAGTTAATAAATGTCAATAAATAAATAAAACTTGTGCCCTTTCTACTTCTCTATATCAGTTGATTATATACCATGCAGTACTTTAAAACCCGATGTCAACCTACAATGTAATATATACAAAAAAACCTTTGTCTGGCTTAAGATTGACTGGTCCAACAATAACCCATTGTCTCTGTGCCATGTTTAAAGTCTAATAAAATAAGGTATTGTAAGGTATATATAAGGTGATATAAAGGAACTGTGAGAGCTGCAGCATCTTCAGCTTTCAGTCTGATACCACACCTTAGCATAACCTCAGACACTCCCACACCAAATACTATATATCATGCAAGAATGACAATGTGAATATGCAATGCCACAATGACATGTTAAACATTTATCAAGGAGGAGCCTCAAGTTAGACATATATCAAGAGGAGTGATCTTGTTAAACATATTCCAAGAAGGGGATTGATTGACAGGTATCTGATAATCAAAATGTGTCAAAAACTGAAAACAAAACCGCAGTTATATGAAAGTCTAAGGAGGCCATAATTCCAGAGAAATAGCTCCTTACTCAAATGGAGTTATTCTCAGGGAGTGCAAGAAGTTGTGTGGGTGCAGGAACCTTGCCTGTGGCATACATTTCCTTTTGTTTTCTGGTCCCCTTGATGTCACATATCTGAAGGCATGGTGTGAGAAATGCAACTAGCAATCTCATTCTATCAATCATCACATACTGCATGCTCATAAAATGACAACAGGATGCTCATAAGACTCATTCATAATCATTTTCACACAATGATCAATGATTTTGGTTTTTATATCAGTTCAGCATCAGCCTATCATTACTGTATATTTTGGCCTTCAATCATATATTATCTCCTATTTCATAGCTTCATAGATTTATAGACTTTCTTGTCAAGCTTGTGAACTACTGGTTTTCGAGAATCTTGAATAATACCATAACCCATGTTTATGGTGTCTTTTTATCATTATACATATATATATATATATATATATATATATATATATATATATATATTTAATGTATATATATATATATATATATATATATATATTTAATGTATATATATATATATATATATATATATATATATATATGTATATAGGTTTACTATCATAATTTTGAACATGTTTGTTGTGAGTGTTTACACACTAAAAAACATGGTTGAAACTTATGATAGCGACCAAGAAAAAGAAGGAACAAAAAAAAAATTGTAGACATTTTTTGAACATATCACCACATCCGGTGGCATACAACACACATTTTAAAGGGGGGCAAGCCCCTCTGCTTCCCCCACACCCCCTGCAACTTTTATATACAAACTCTGAGATCCCACTACAGTGTGGGAAAGGGTATAATTCCTGATCCCCACTATAGTGCGATCTCCATCCAACATACCGAAGTCACAAGAGAGAATGCACACTACCATTCGCTGTTGTGCATTCTGCATGTCTTTTTTCGCACATACAAACTGTGCAGACTTACTTTCGACTATCCGTTGTCGCACACTGCAGCTGCAACATTGTCATGGTGCACCTATATATATATATATATATATATATATATATATATATATATATACATATCAAACTTTTTATAGAGGAAGTCATAAAACAGTCCAATTGTGGTTAATTTGCAATGCTCCAAAAGGTTGTGGGGAAATAAAGACACAGTAGGTCTTCTGACTTACTAGCAGTAACACAATCAGTATTTACAAATGTTCCTCCATCTCAGCTATACATGCACAGTCCCTGGGTACAGCAAGCTTTCCCCTGTTTAGTATATATGGAAGTGATGTGCTTAGTATGACTCTGGATCCTGTTCCTCCTAGTCCATCCGATATGACTGAGGGAACCAAGCCAACTCCAATCTGGCCATCTGCTAGTACTCCTAACCTTGCGCTTCTTCAGTGTTTTCCTCCATTAATTCCCTTGCACCCTCATCCTTTGCACCCTCATTAACCTCATATCAAGTTTGTCAGCCAGAAGGACATAAACTATAGGTTACATTTTATAATTAAGGATGTAAGGAAGGAAGAGGGCTGAAAATACATTGTGTGGCTTGCTAATTCTGCAAACCATCAAAGGAGAAGAATTCATTGGCATTACTGTACCCTGATGCAGAAAAAGCTTTCAACCAAGTAGAGTGGGGGTACGTATTTAGGATGCTGGAGATAATGGCATTCCCTTTTAGCATGGTGGGTTTATTGTTCAGTATTTATTGAGGTGCCCAGGCTCAAGTGAAATTGTGATCTCTCCTTTCAGAGGAACTGATTATTATGGGTAGGACTAGGCAGAGGTTCTCCCTGTTCCCCATTCTCTTCACCTTATACTTGGAGCCATTGGGTGAAAGAAGAAGAGCCTTGTTGATGCAGGGATATTTAACGGAGGTCTCAAATTTAAAAACTGATTGTGGTTCATTTTATTTCAATTTGATCAATTATGTAATATGCACATACAGTGGTTAGTAATGTTCAACAGTATGCTCACATTGGCCACTGGCAGCTTTCTTTACTCTGCCGTGGGTGGTTTGCATAAAATATCCATGTCTTGTTATGCCAGATCCCTTTGTAAGTGATTCATATACATTAGGTAATTTAGTGGCCTCAGAACAAAGGTGCCCTGAGGCATAAATGTGCTTCCCCATCCAACCCAATGCTCTAGGCATTTTGTTAGGAGGAGGAACAGTAGCTGAATCATAAGTCAGACATGTCCTGGTGGCTACTACAATAATCATAGAGTTCCCTAGATGATCTTTAAACAAGTGATACCTATTATGAGGTGGGTGGAGAATTTTGTAAGGTTTGTGATGGATCAACTCAGTTGTGTCTGGTTCCTACCATGCACTCCTGGTAACCAAATCAGTAAGACAGTCAGAAGGATGGAGCACCCAGTAGGTAGAGGGTGGAGATCAGTAGGCCTCAAAAAGCACTTCCTCATCCTGAGAGGGTCGGTGTATTGGCCAAGGTCTCCTCTGTCTCATCAATTCAAAGACTTCACCAAATGTTGTATCTTCAGGAGGGGATTATAAGAAGCCATCATGCTCATCCATGTCTTTGCCTTATGTTACGGAATTTGTATGTGGAATTCACATGGTAGGAGTCTTCTGAGGACTCAGTTTGAATCTACTGTAGTTCCTTGAGGATTATCATTTTATTCTGTCCTTGGGAGTCACGATGAACAACAGGCTGATGGGTTGACAGAAGGGTATCAAGGGGTGGACCCAGTACTGATGTCAATCCCTTGGAAGTGTAAGCTATTACCACCTCCATAACCTCAAAGGTGGATCAGGAATCTGCCAGTATCACAGACCCCTATCTCAGAGCTTTTACTGCCCCTGCAATAGCAGACAAAATAGGCACAGAGAAGATATGTCCAAACACTGAGGATCAAGACAGCCCTGAGATGGAGATCTTTGCTGATGGCTTGAAGGTTAATGACTCCAACATCAAAAACAGTCCAAAGCAAGTTGGTGCTGAGGATGGTGCCAAAGACCTGACATTGAGCAACTGGTCCCAAGATCTACTCAGTGCCAAAGACCTTGGCATCAAGTGTATATGATGCATAAGAGCTAGTGCCAAGTTATTAGTTGTATTGTCAGGGATGAACAGACAGGTTCTGGGAGGTGAGTTGGCTCCAAGATTACAGTGCTGAAACTAGTACCTTCAAAAATGTCTTCAGCCTAGGCTCCCACTCAATTTCTCCAGTGTTGTGGAATGATCTGACAAGTTTTAATGAGATAGGTCTAGAGGAACACAAATGGGATAGTTCCCTCTTGGAATAGTCCCTAATAAAAATTTTGACAGGGGAGTTGTTCCCAGTAACAATAGTTTTGAGGACATACGGTAGAAACTTGCATACTGGTGTGGTTGCAGAAGTTTTTTGACCTTTTCCTATCTTGGAATCTTTGGATCTGAGGAAGGCCCACCTTTACTAGATTTTCTCTTTCTCTTATCCATCTCCTTCTTTCTTCTCCAGTTTGTCCTCAAGAGTGGGTTGGTTAACTGTGTGGGGGGGTGGGGAGGTGAGCACCTTTGAGATGAAATTATTATGATGGTCTGGAAGAGACCTGGGCTCAAAGCCTTTACAAATAATGCCATCTGCATCATGGTGTTCTGGGCCTAAGCACACCCTGCATAAGCTGTGGGTGTCCTGGGTGGAGTTTTATGACTGCATTTTCTAGGAAGAAACTTGCATTATTTTAAACAGTGATGACTGAGAGACACTAAGCCACCAGTGTAATTGCCATGACGGAGATGAAGCAACGAGAAAAGTTAAAAATAAGAAGTTATGTACTTACCATAACATTCCATGTTTGTTGTCCATCTCGCCTACATTCTTGCAGGTTGGGTTCAGAGCCGATCTCGGCCAAATACTAAAGCTCGAGAGCTACCACTGGCTCGAGGCTAACCCCTATCCCATGATGCTCTAGGCCACATCCCCAGATCTTGTTTGCAAGTTTGCAAGCGAGATTTAGACCAACCCAATCAGTATACCAGGAAAAAAAAAAAAAATATATATATATATATATATATATATATATATATATATATATATATATATATATATACACACACACACACACACACACACACGGATGTTTGGCAGGAAACCAAAAGGAAAAATAGAGATGCCAAATCATCATAACTATGTACATAAGTAAAGAGTTGTCAATCAGTTCCTCCAGGAACACAGGACGGGGCAGTAGGGAGAGACGCAAGAATGTGGGCGAGATGGACAGCAAACATGGAACGTTATGGTAAGTACATAACTTCTTAATGTTATGTTGTCCTACCTATCTCACCGTAATTTTTGCAGGATGAGACAGTGTCCCTAGCACCTTTATCCCTGGGTGGCTCAGAAAAAAATACTCTTCAATACAGTTGATCCAAAGGAAGTCCTGTTCTGGGCGGCCGCATCCACTTTGTAATGAGTGATGAAGGTATGAGGTCTCACCCATGTGGCAGCTGCACAAATAGAATGAATAGGAAGTCTGGCCTGAAAAGCAGAGGAAGTTGAAACTGATCTTGTGGAATGTCCTCTTATCTTCCCTGGTAGCTGTTTATTATTCTTACTGTAAGAGAAGGAAATGCAATCAGTAAGCCACTTTGACAAAGTTACTTTGGAAACTATCAATCCTTTCTTTTTATTAGAAAAGGACACAAAAAGCTGGTCAGATTTCCAGAGGTACTTTGTCTGATGCAGGTAAAAACATAACTGCCTATGTGCATCCAACTGATACAGTTTATATTCTGCCTTGTCGCTGAAGTTCGGAAAAAATACGGCAATTAAATGGATTGGTTTATATTATTCTCTGAACAGACTTTTGGGAGAAACGAGGGATTAGTTCTCAAGGATACCCTATCCATGTGAAAAATTATATAAGAGGTACGGACAGAAAGAGCTTGTAGTTCCTATACTCTCCTGGCAGAGGTTATGGCAACTAAAAAGAGAGTCTTTCATGACAAATCTTCAAATCACAAGATGATGCGGGCTAAAGGGGTGGCAAAATCAGCAAGGTTAGAATGAGATGCAGATCCCAAAGAACTTGGGGGTCTCTAATTGGGGGTCTGAGAAGAAAGGTAAGTTTGAGGATAGCTTTACACAGTCTATGAGACATAATAACTCCCATTTCTCCAGTACTGAAATTAGAATTTGCTGCCAACTGAACTCTGATGGTAGCTACTGCAGCTCCTTCATCAAAAAGTTTAGAAAGAAATTCTAGAATTGCAGAAACAGGAGCTGTAAAAGGTTTTATGTTCTGTCCCACAGCCAAGCATGAAAATCTCTTCCACTTACTGCAATACAATCTCCTCATGGATGGTTTGTGGGACGAGGCTAGACTATGACTCACTGCAGGGGAAAGGGAGTAAGACCTGGCTAAGCGTGGAACTGGAGCAGCCATGCTATCAACTTGTGGGTTTGGATAGTTGGATGGAACTCTCCCGAAGACTGGTTCAAGAGGTCTGGAATTGGATCCAAAATCCAGGGTTCCTCCAGAAAATGGGTCCAAAGAAAGGGGAACCAAACTTGCCAAGACCAGTAAGGAACAACGAGGCTCATAGTGCTTTTCGATGAGCTGGCATTCTGCAGTACTTTGGTAATTAGAAAAAAGGGGGGAAAGGCACAGAGAAGTTGCAGGGGCCAATCGTGAACCAGTGTATCCCTGGGTAACTTCCCCGGAGGGGGAATGAGGGCAATGTAGTTGCTGCATTTGGCATTCACGGACATGGCAAAAAGGTCACAGCAAGGCTGGCCCCATTTCTGGAAGATCTTTTTCACAATTTCTCTCTTCAGGGACCACTCGTGAGGCAACAGAATAGCTCTGCTGAGTTTGTCCGCTATCACATTGGATTTCCCTGGGATGTGCATTGCTATGAGAAAACGTTGAGAAGCAATCGCTCATTGCCAAACTCGTTGTGCCTCCTGACATAGTGGGTAAGATTTGGTTCCTCCCTTCTTGTTTATATACCACACTACTGACATATTGTCTGTCTGAATTGCAACTGTTCCCTTGGGTTGAAATTCCTGAAATACCTGCAACGCATAAAGTACCGCTGTCATCTCCAGGATGTTGATGTGCAAGTGGCTTTCATGTTCTTGCCATAGGCCTTGGACTGTCATCCCCAGGTAATGCCCCTCTCCTGATCTGGGATGCGTCCCTAGTCCATTCTGCATTTGGTTGGAGAAAGACAAGAGCGCGGCCCTGATACATCTGGTCTGTCTGCAGCCACCGAAGGAGATCCTTTTTGCAAGATTCCATGATGATAATCTGATGTGAAAGAGGAAGATCTTGCATTGACCACTGAGGAAATAGTAACCACTGCAGGACCCTCATGTGTAACCATGCTAGGGGAACTAGAAGAACAGCTGCTGCCATCGCACCCAGAACTTGCAGCACATATCTGGCCTGAACTTTCTTCTTCGATACAAAAATTCTGACTTGCTGATGAAGGGACAGTATTCTGTTTGGGGTAACCTTTGCAGTCATATTTCTTAAATCCAGTTCTGTGCCTAAGAATGTAATATACTGAGATGGCGACAAGACTTTTTTTTTAAATTTACTGTGATGCCTAGTCTGGCGAAAAGTGACATTGTTTCACCTCTCTCCCATAGTAGCAGTAGATGCTTGGTGGTGGCAGAGAGGAGCCAGTCATCTATGTATGGAAACACCCAGAATCCCTGATGTCTCAAGTGAGCTGTGACCACTGACATGCATTTGGAGAACACTCTGGGGGCTGTAGTGAGAACAAAGGGCAGGGCTTGAAATTGGTAATGACTGGCCCCCATCCAAAAGCGTAAATGTCTCCTGGATCACCTGTCCATCTTTACATGTTAGTACGCATCCTGGAGATCTATTGAGCACATCCAATTGTCTTTCCCAATAAATGGGAATATTGACTGCAGAGTGAGCATCCGGAACTTTGATTTCTTCACTGCTTTGTTTAGCTTGCTGAGATCTAGAATGGATCTCCGGTCACCTGTCCTTTTTGGTACTAAAAAGAATATTGAGTAAGCTCTGGGCTGAATTTGGTCTGCGGGGACCTCTTGGATGACTCTTTTTTTCTAGCAATGAGAGAATCTCTTGTGTTGCATAGTCCTTTTGACTGGGTGGGATGTCTGGTAAGGAACGGTTTACCAGTGGGGGAATGGAAAATGGTATGTAATAGCCTCTGGATATAATTGTTTGTACCCATTTGTCTTGGGAAATGTCCTGTCCGGTGCTTGGGTACATGACTGCCTCCAGAGAAGAGTAGGTGGGCCTCCCTTCAGGAGCACTGAAAGGGCCTGTCAGAGAACATATTTCTGTCGCCCTGATTCTGCAAACCCCCTCTGCCACAAGGTCAGTGTCTTCCATTATAACTTCCCCCTCTGTCCCTGGGGAAGAGTCACCACGTGCATCCAAAAAGCCTTTTTGGAACTTGCAGAACCACATCTTTCCACCCTTTTGACCTTTGGGATAAGGTCTAGAAGGGGCAGAAAAACGGACTCCAATGGCAGACAAGGTTTTCCCATCCTGCTTGCATCTGGTCAAAGTATCTTTCACCTTTGGTCCAAAAAGAGATGAACCATCAAATGGGGTGTAAAGGAAGATTTGAAATGTTCAACAAAACTGCAAAGGCACATCCAGGAATGTCACTTCAGGGAAATTCCTGTTTCAGCTGCTCTGCACACTCCATCAGCTGCATATGAAATCAGTCGCATGGAGGAATTTACGATGAAATTGAAGGTAGAGAGATGAGAGGTTACTTTTTCCGTGGATCCTGAAACTACGATACCCTGAAGGGTATCTCCAAGTTCTTTGAGAAGATCCTTTTGAATTCTCATAAAATGGGTAAGGTAACTCAGTGACCGGAGGGTGAAGGCCGCTGAAGAAAAAGCATGCTTTCCATATCTGTCCATAGTCCTGGACTCTTTGTTAGGAGGATGAACAGATGAGGAGGTCTCCGATAGCTCCTTCTTGGTGGCCACCGCCACCACTATCACATCTACAGGGACATCCTTAGTCAAAAATTCCTTCTCTGAGGGAGCAGTGATAAATTTGTTAGCTCTCCTCAGAACAGACTCCACTGTATCAGATTATGTCCAGACCTTACAAGATATGATGCCTAACAGTTGGTCAAAAGGGAGAGTCACCCAGGAAGTTGAAGGGAGTGACCCAAAAGCCTCCAGGTATACCGATTCATCCTCTGAAGGGTTGGTGGGCTACCAGCCACCCGTCTGTTTCAGGATCTCAAGGATGTCCGCAAAGGAGACAGCCTCAGAGGTGGATTGTGGGGACCCTTCCGACTCATCCAAATTGGTATCAGAAGTGACAGACACAGGGGAGTCTATGTGCTTCCTCTTGCACAGTGTCTTCTGAGGGACTTTCTCAGAGGGGTACTCCGGAGAAATTTTGGTAGAGACAATGCCACCAGCAAGGGGTTCCTGAGGTTCTGGGTCTCTGTGCTTGGGAGGGGGTGGTGGTGAAGAGACAGACACTGGCACCTGGGAGGGGTGAGAAGTTGGCTCTGAGAGTGAGGCTGTCTGAGGAGACAGCATTCTCTCCATCAGTTCAAAGGCCTCCCTGCCCTGCTCCAAGGAGACCCTCTGCTCCGAAGAGACAGAAGGCCAACTCAAAACTTGAAGCAGGTGGCTCTAAAACTGAGGTAGGAGCTGAGCAGCTGAGCTTAACCTAGCCAAGGCATTGAGGAGTAGAGTCAGGTTGGACAACTGTCTGCGCCTACTCTCCTCTCCAGAACCGACTGGCGAGCATCGGCTCCTAGACTCCTTGACATCGGAAGGAGCCAAGTACATCAGAGCTGAAGTCAGAACTGAAGATTCCAAAGGTGGTCTCGGCGCCGATGGTTCCACTGCTATTGGATCCAAACTCTCTGGCTCCGAAGACTCCAGAGTGATCGGAGGAGGAATCAATGAAGTAGGCTTCATATGGGATGACTGTGATTCCTTTGGGTCTGGAGACAACAACAGTTTTGCCAGGGCCGGTGTTCAAAGCAATCTCTTCACCACCCGCTCCACATCTTCATCAGATAAACTCCTGGAAGAACAGGTGGACAAATAAGGGGATCTCCCTCTCTCCAGGATAGGAGATCTCAACATTGGGGATATTGGCTCCAATAAAGGAGATCGACTCCTTGATACTACTGTTGGCTCCAGGGACACTTTTGTCACAGAAGAAGTTCTGGGTCTATCAGAATCGAGAGCCCTCAGTTCTGACAACACTATCTTTTTATGTGGCTCCAAAACTGGAGCTGTTGTAGCTGGTCATTTAGTTGACTTTGACTGGGTTGAAGAAGGGGAGGATGATTTGGAGCTCTGAGAGCTGTCTAAACCTTCTTGAAAAGGCTCTTTCAACAAACCTCTTGCCAATAATTTATTTCTATGCTCATGGAGCACCCTGCTACTGAACCCGTGACATTTGGTGCAGGGGTCCTGTAAGTGGATGGCACCAAGGCAATAAACACAGCTCTTGTGCCCAGCTGTGACAGACATCTTCTGTGTGCATTTATTGCATTTTTTGAACCCTGACTGCTTATGCTCCTTGGGTTCCCTTTCTCTATCCTTGTCTTTGTACATTATGCAGTAAGAAAAAAACAAGGCCAATACTATAGAACAAACGTTATACTAACTAAGCAACAGCCAAAAACTAGCTAAGGGGAAACTACCTCTAAATCTTATTATTTATTATTTTTATTCAGCAACAAGCAGAAAAAGGTAAGGAAGAATAATAATCCTCTAATTTAAATGGATTTGGTTACAGAGACAGGACAAGGAAACATGGGGGAAGCAGCCCTCTAACTTAAATGGGCTGTGAGAGCCCTCTAAGTTAAACAGAAACTCTCACTGGGTTTAGGAAGGGGTTTAACTACAAACTACCATTACCTAACACAGACAACATGACAAACTAGCTCTCTAGAGATAAAAAGAGTAGAAGGAAAGAGTTTTAGACAGGTTAAACCAACAAAAAAACATACTTAGCCAATGGGCCGGCAGGAACACTTCTCGGTTGCTTGAGCGGCAAACGAGATCTGGGGCTGTGGCCTAGAGCATCATGGGATAGGGGTTAGCCTTGAGCCAGTGGAAGCTCTCAAGCTTTAGTATTCGGCTGAGTCGGAGCCAAGATCAGCTCCGAACCCATCCTGCAAGAATTACGGTGAGATAGGACAACATAACATCCACAATTGTCATAACACTAATAACTATATTCTGTTAAAATCAGAAAATATGCAATTCTAAAAGAGTGAATCTAAAATTAAAAATTCTTTGGAAAAGGAAAAATTTGCTGGAGCTTAGCTAAACTCAGATGATTTGCCATACACTATGGTGGCAAACAAGATATCGGCTAGTGACAGTAAAAAGAATTATGGCAGGACAAATTTGAAAGAGCCTGAGGCTAGAACACTAGTAGATGACCAGATCAGATCTGACAAGCAGCTCAGTATCCAACAGGTGGATTAGATGAAAGAATGACAGAAAATACATCCACACAGTTCCTGAGGACAGTGGTTTTAGCTGACTTACTCCAAGCAACTCAGGTGCACAAACTATCTTTCTTTCTCTTGGTAACCGTCAACTTCTTCCATACAGAGTTAGTAACCATTTGAAATATCAGGACCTATTAGAGTGAATCCCAAAACATGAGGACTGAATGGCTGAAAAAAAGAAACTTGTATATATTGTCAAGATAGCAATTTCTCTGACTATTCCCTTTTCTTCAAGGACTGGTGATCTCAGTGTTAGTATGTATAAGTTCTACGGGGGGTGGGGGGTGTTGATATTCAGAGTTGGTGACTTTTGAAAAGTTAGAATTTTTTTCTGAAAGAAAGTTGGAACATTGAAAATAAGTATTTAAGCATGCCATCTGTTTATTTACAGTTGCTACAGGAAGTGCATATGCAATATTTTGAGAGCTGTGATATGAAACTGGTTTCTATGAATTGTGATACTTTGCTGAGACTAAGTGTGCAAATTGGAATCACATTAAATGAAGCTGCACATATATCTATTGTTGGGTTGTGTGTACAGTCTATAGAAATTATTCAAGTGTGAGTGCTTAGTACTTTTCAACCAATACTGATTATTTTGGCTATATTCTCACCAAGCACTATTTGATGAGGTGCCATCTTCATCTATACCTTAGCCACTGCTTCTTAAATTAAACTGTAAAACAGGAAAATACATATTTTATATGACTAGCATTGCTTACCTCTGCATTCAGTCTAAGCATGCAGCCAGACACTCTACCAATTTAACTTCCTAGGGACATAAGGACACTTGGATTAAAGGTTTACTATTTGATATACTGTAGGAGATGCATTACAATATATAGAACTCACACAGGAGGAAGATGATGTGTGTTGTGTATGACATCATGTGAAGGCAGGCACCACCACCATCACCTATGCTGTGGAGATTTACAGGTAACAGTGATAATGTTCCTTAAGAGTATAACAAAAACGGCAAAGCATTCAGTTAAACAAATACCTACACAGTACAATTTCTCTTCTTTCTTAAGCAGTGACATATTAGAATGAATAATCCCTAAGTTGTTCAACTTGTTCATTATTTTCAGCAATGGATACCAGTGAACTGATTGCAAGAAGCACACTTGACAGTATTGGAAAACAATGTGGAGCCATTCAAAGATCCTGTATCATAAAAGTAAGAAAACTATTTTGATGTACATTAAATCGTGATTTTTTTTTTACCTTATATGCTTGATGTAAAATGATTTTTCTACTGCAATGGCAATAAATGTAGACTGAGAAAAAGGAAATTAAAGCAACCTGGGAGCACTCTTACAACAGAGTAGTTCTAATTGTACATTGTTTTAATGAACAACAAGAAGCAATAACATTCCATTTCTCTTAATGACTTATTACTTTTATTGTTGTTATTTAAGAAACACTGGGTCTTTTAACCTAAATGAACCTAATCAAATTCCATCAACTAACTATAGCTCACAAAACCCTTTACACACCATCCAAAACACCAGCTCTATCCACACTAATCACTCCCTACAAGAACCTAGATTCCCTTAGGTCTTCACATAAACTCATAGCTAATTCTACCAAAACAAACAACAAGGCCGGTGACTCTCTTTTTTCTAATACAGTAGGGAAAGCCTGGAATCTTCTACCAAATGACATTTCTACACTTCCCTCACTGTCCAGTTTCAAAAACAATCTGAAAGTATATCTCAAATCTCACTGTCTATGTTACTGTTCCAAACCTGACTAGCTCTATAGTCACCCTAAACTCTGATCTTCCCCTTCTTTCCCTTCAAGAAAAAAAAAAAAAAAAATTGTTTTTGTTTTTTTTGGTTCTGCCATATGAACTGCATCTACTGTTAAGATTGAATTCTATACTGACAACTTACTTTGAATTGTTATAATTATCCTGTAATTCAGTCTGTTTTATGCTTTTATTTTTTGTATTGATTTTGTTTATATGCTTGACTCATAGAAATTTGTTAATTTAGCTGTATTTACCTAGGAGCTTTTCTCCCCGGGCCTCTACTGAAAATGGACATGTATCCAGTTTGACTAGCCCGGTAAACAAATGTAAAATAAAATAAAATAAAATAAAAATGATGACCATAATCATTAAGGCACCTGCAAAACGCCCCAACTAACATTCAAACCAAAGGGTAAAAGGTCATCCAGATAAATCAGTCAGTAAAAACTGTAAGAAAAAAACCCAGCCAAGGTAGAGTTTTCACTGTATGATACTTCAAACCTCCTGTAACAGATGCCTAAGGGATACATGCAAATGACCTCTTAAGGACAACAAGTCTCCTAGCTACATGGCTTCTGAATGTCCATGATTTTTTAACTTTTTAAATCATTATGGTTATATTCAGACCAATAAAGCCAAACCTCACTAGGGTTTGGATTGTAGTTGGAATATTCTGCAGGCATCTTAATGATTGAGATTATCAGCTGGGGTTAAACACCCAGTATTTCTTAAATATAGCAAAACTATCCACTTATGCCATGCTGATGATGTCAATAAAAAGCTGAAACATACATGTCCACAGCTATTGGTGGATTTTTTACTATCTACCACTCAGTCCAACTTTTGTAGAATGGTATCATTGTTAAATGTTCTTTCCATAATTATGTGATTACATCCTCTTAATTACAGTCTGTATTCCATTGTTATTCATTTATTCATTTTATTCATAGGTTCATAGGTGTGTACTAGGCTAATGGCCTTGGAGCCTTTACAAGCCTAGCCCATAGAAGTGCCTTTTCCTGTCTTAGTGTATCCTTTTTCTTAGATTTCTATCCATACTGCTAGATGATCTGAAAATCCTGTCCTTACTTCTTCTTTTTCTATTATTGTAATCCTTTCTGATACTATAAAATAATCAATCTCTGTTTTAAACATATTTCTTTCAAATGTCCATACCTTTTCTATAAAATTAACTTTCCACATTTCAGTGCTTCCTTCATAATTGTGTATCTTTTCTCTTTTTATTTTTTTCTTTCTCTTAAGTCATAATTAAAATTCCCTTTTATTCCTGTCATGTTTACTACAATATGATCTAATATTTGCTGAAATCAGCTTTCTCTTTCTTTAATTACATAAGCATAAACTGTTATAATTCTACAGTAAACTTTCAGTTAACCAGAAGTCTCTCGCAACCAGAAAAAAATCTAAGAAATACAGTACAGTATGAACAATTCAGTTTTTCATGTGTTGCACTTTGTTTCCCTTCCGCAGAAACATAACTTACATTTTTAGAGTCTGAGTTTTAAAAAGGAACATACAAATAAATTCCCTTTCTCCCCAATTTGAGAACAAGTCAAACTAAACAAAAAAAGCTAAAATGTCAACAGTCATTCTATACTGTCATTCAGTCAATTTGCATCAGATTGCACATTCTCTTTCCAATCCCTCACACACACAATCTCTTCAGCTTTCATATATGCATTCACTCACTCTTTCTCTCTCTGATCTCACACACACACTCTCTTCAGCTTTCATACATCACTCCGATCTCTCACACAGTTTTGCTTCTGCTTTCATACATGCATTCACTCTCTGTCGATTCAATTCATTCAATTCCAATCCAGTCAGCATGCCACTGAAAACCGTTCCACGTGGCACACTTTCTAGCAGAAATACAAGTTTTAAATATTATTATTCCAGCCAGGCTTTTAATTACTGTATTTCAGTATTAAAATCAAATCAAAACAGTGTTTATGGTATGATATGTTATGCTATGGTATAGTATAGGGTACAGCATTTGTCAGATCTATTTGTAATAGTAATCCTCAAGCAACCAGAAACTACATGCATCCAGCATCTAGCAATCCCCATGGATGCCTGTTAACTGAGAGTTTACTGTATATTTTTCCTGCCATCTAATATCCAGGACAGTCAATTTAACCATTCTTACTAAAATGTTATGTAATATCTTAACTGTTTTCCTGCAGAAAATTGAAATTCTGGAACAACATTCATTTCCTAAATTCCATATTACGTACCCAATCCGTAAGTTTGCTGTCTTTGATCTTTCTTCTTTTCTTATAAACTTTATATGTTCTAACACAATTATTTCACAGCTTTTACACCATTCTATTATTCCTATTCTCCTTGTTATATTAATATGACTTTTCACATTTTTATAACACTCAAGTTATTCCTTCTTTTTTAATTTGTCAAGTATTGTTTATCTTTTTATTTTATTTTTATTTTTTTTATTTTACATTTGTTTACCGGGAAAGTCTGATTGGACACAGGCCCATTTTCAGAGGAGGCCCGGGGAGAAATGGACTCATGTCCAGTCGGATTTTCCCAGTAAACAAATGTAAAATAAAATAAAATAAAAATAAGATAAAAAGATAAATACTTTCCCTTCCCTTTCTTTCTTCCTTCTATCCATTCCCTTTCTTCCTAACTTTTTCATTTATATTTGAAACTTTCTTTGTCTATCTTTAAATAATTTACGTATAGAAGTTTTCTTTTTAACCACAGTTTTATGGCCTCCTCATCACTAAATTCTGACTTCTCTTCTACATCTGTATCCAGTTATTTCTCACTATCTTCCATCTTTTTTGTCATTTTTGTTTCTTGTTTTTGTTTTATCTTATCCTTTTCTTTTCCTGTCTGTTTACTTTCTTTAATTTTGTTTTTGTTTTATTTTTATATTTCTTTACAATCCATTGCTAAATGTCCTTTCATTTGTAACATTCCATCTCACAATTTTTGTCCCATGTCCCATCTTTCCACAAATGTAACACCTTGCTTTTTCACAATTATTTACAAAATGTCCCTCTCTTGCACATAAATGACATGTTCTTATTTGCCCTCAGTACTTCACCAAACCTTGATTCCCTTCAACATTTATAACATTCAGTATATGTATAATCTTATAATTTTCTATATTCAAAATGACATCACTGTTCCATCCTCCAGTCCATAAACCCCTATCATCATACATTTTTACAGTCTAACACTTCTTTACAAATGTCTTTCAGCTGTCTTTTTAAAGTCTCTCTATCTCAGTTTAAAATTGTATCTGGGTCTTTTTCTTTATCTGTCTAAATGCAGTCTTTATCATATACTCATTCCATGGATTTTCATTCTTCTTTTTTCAGATTCACTAATAAAGTTCTCCATACCTCGCACAGTCTCAAAAATAACATCATGAAAAGTTTGTTTATAAGAATAAATGCCCCTACCTCTTGAATCGTAACGCCCAGAGGTAAAACAGCATTGTTTTAAACCTTATACCTATTCAGTGCTATTTCAGATTTATTTTGTAGCATCACCACTAATTTTCTTCTATTTAAACTCTCTGGATCATCTGTCTTCTCTCTGAACATACTGGGCACTGTTTCAGCCTAAGTTTTCTTTTTTTTTTCTTTATCTCACTCCATAACTTCCTCTTTCTCCTCTTCCCTTATTTTCTTCATTATATCTCCCCACAAATCTTCACCACCATTCTCGGGTTTCTTTTGGTTTATTATCTCATTCAATATATCATCTTGCAACCCTCCTGATTGAAGGGTTATAATGACACACTCCTCAACTTCATCTATCAACTCTGCAAATATTTTTTTCTGGAACAAAGTCTCTGAATACATTGTCTCACTATCTTCTCAGCTAGCATTCGCCTCTGTCCCCCTCACTTCCAATTTCCATGCTGTGCAATTTCCTTCCAGCTGCCTCTGTGCTAGGACTGAGAACAGCACTTGTAATTGCTGGTGATGCTTGTTGCAGTTACCATAATGATTCATGGAAGTTCCCTGGTGCCCTGGCCTAATTAACCCTAGTCAATAATTAATTCTACCTTGGCTCTCCTTCGGAAAGAGGACACTGGCCTAGTGTGACTAATCTAGTCAAGAAAGAGTAACTAAATAAATAAATATTCTGTTTATCAGCATAAATTGATCTCTTCCCACAGACTGAATTCAACAATCCATACTGAGTTGCACAAATACTGAAATACTCTCTTTCTCCAGAATGGAATTTGATTGGTTAGATAACAACATGCTATTTGAAATATTGGGTATTTAAGTGAGGTTTGATGGAAAAAAGATTATATTCTTAAGAAGTCTTATAATGTGAAGATAAAAAGCTAAATAAACCATGAACCGAAGACTTTCCTGATGAACTGTGATTTATTTACTTTTTTATTAGCTTCTGTATATTACCAGTACTACAAAACTGCCTCTTGTAGTAACTGACTAGGTTTTTGTCTATCATGCTTTTGAAGAAATGCTTTAATTTTCCTCTTGAATAGTGTGACCCTTTTAATCATGCTTAAAGTCTCAAAAGCATCTCTGCCCAATATATTTGTTTGCTTGAACTTTGTCTCAAGGTGCTCACCAGAGACAGCTGCTTGTATACCTTATTTTATACACACAACTTGGATGAAGCTGTGTCTGTAGAAACCCCTTGTTGTTTTTCACTCACACAGTTATTCTGGCCATTTCTAAACACATCGTCTTTGCATTTAGTATGCACAATATTCACATGCTACTGTACTCACAAGCATTACTGGCATTAACTGCTCATTTGATTTCACAACATTAATATTCTATTGCTTTGCTCTTCTTTTTCTATTTTAATTACATACTTCTAGAAATATTCCACGGTGGTGCAGCGGTAGCGTTGTTGCCTCACAGCAAGAGGTTCTCCCATTCGATTTTCGGCTGGAGTTCGGGGAGTGCCTTCTGTGTGGAGTCTGCATGTCCTCCCTGTGGTTGGGAGGGCATTCGAAAGACATGCATAAATGGGTGTACCTTCTTTGAAGGTTGGACGTCGAGCTGGCACCTCGGCATTCATGAAAATCTACTGCCAATCATTAGCGGACCGGAATTCTGCTGTGGCGACCCCTAACCAGGAAAAGCCGAAAGATAAACAACAACAACTTCTAGAAATATTACTATTCATTGAATAGAGAGAAATGGTGACAGTTAACACAATACCCCGACCCCATGTAGAAAAATGGGAAAAAGGGGGCTGATGATGATTCTTTGCTCATCAATGTCCTTTTTCATGCCAATAGCCATTTTGAACTGGTTATGGTACCTGCTTGCTGCTTTATCATATGATGCTATCATGTTTGCTTTGCCTGTTCACTTGACTTCATTTTTTGTTTTATTTTTATTGTTTTTATATTTTCTGAACTTCATGTTTACTTTATTTTTACACAGTTTCACTATTGCCAATTTATCTCCTCTAATACTTTTCAGTTGCACATTAGACAGTTTGCTTGCATGACACACATCTAAACTAAAGATTTTCCAAAGTTAAATAAATGTCACTTAGATGTCTTTCCCTTAAATGGTCATGTAGTATATCCTAGACTATAGGATTTCTTATTAATGAGTCAGACAACCCCTCAAATTTATTTATTCATTTAATAGCACAAGTATCAATGGTCTCATAAACCCTTTAATTTCTCGTGAAAAATAAATTCATCAAATTAGGTAAATTATTCTTTCACTTGTAATATGCTTGGAATTAGATTGTCTTTTTTTCTCATCTTTGGAAAAAGTATTAATTAATTTAATGGCGTTTACACATTTGACATAATGAAACATGGCATAAGTAAAGTGTATACTACTTGATGTGCAATGCAATAACACAGACATGATACTGTAATAAATAACGTACAATGTAATAAGACAGATATAACACTGTAATAAATAGTCGTCTACCAAGGTATGATCACTCACAGGAAGAATGTTAGAGGTATGAGTGTATTATGCATTGACTAAATTGGTCCTGGAAATAAAAACATTCTTTGTACTGAAAGGGCTTCTCAGCAAGACAGAAGCTCTACTTGTGTATGGGACTAGGTATTTCAGGAAGCACCTGTTAGGAAGCCAGACTGTATAGGCGGAGGTATACTGGAAGGCTTCTGGAGTCAGCGAGGAGCACATGGGACCATGGGCAAGCATAGTGTAGATTTTTGTGAGATTACTTTAAATGTCCATATTTCAAAAATGTATTAATTCCTTGGTGGACTAGTGGCTCAAAAAAATCTGTCCCATGTCTTGGACAGGAAGAATGTTGGTATGATGGCCACACCATCCTACAGGGGGAAATCCTGCACTGGAAAGCTTCAGCCATTTCTTGCAATGCCACACTAAGAACCCTCATCTTATTGCAATATCACAATGTTGAGACATACAAAATCTATTGCTGTGGCATTGAAATAAAGATTTCTGCAGTTATTTGAAAATCATTGTATGTTGAAAAAAAAGTTAATGACAATAATAAAGGTTTCTTCAGTTGCTTTGGATTTTTATTAAGTCTTGGTTAAAAATCATATTAGTTTAATTATATAATGCATCATGCTTTGTTCACTTCTTTTCTCTGTACTCATTTGCAAATATTTTAAATTTTATTTATTTTATTTTATTTTGATTTTGGTTGCCAACATAGAGCACCAATCATAGCTTAACCAAGTGCAGGCTCAGCCAGGAATTAATTGACTAATTCATAGTTAGTAATAACAGTGGAAGACCTAAGACTGCGTCTGTCACCTAGAGAACCAGGTAAAATCTAGTCTTATAGATACAAATCAGCCTGGAACAACTTGGGTTTGCTATGTGTGTGTTGTGGTCATGCACAGAGACATGTAAGTAAGACTGGCGAAGTGAATATTAGTCTTGGCATCCATTATAAAATGGTTCCACTTTAATTTTTGAATGTGGGGATGTATATAAGATTTATGTATTGCATCCTTTATTTCCAGACTACCCCATGCCTGTTGCCAGTAGCTAGGCATTCTAGTTTGTCCACCAAACCTCTGTTCAGCTACCTCCCCTTGCATTTTCTATATCCAACTGCCTGTCTGCCCTCCTGTCACATATATTCATCTGCTGACTTGGATGTCATTAATATTGTATGGTGTGTACTACTTTCAAAAAATTATACTAGTTCATAGGTTCATAGGGGTGTACTAGGCTATTGGCCCTGGGGCCTTTTCAAGCCTAGCCATAGGATTATCATGGCATAGTGCCACCCAATCTTAGTTTCCAGTGCCTCTGTCGAGTAGAGCCACTGGAGTTATCCCCAGGGTGAATTTTCTGTTTCCCTTCAACTTATCAAGATTTCTCTTGAAGAGGGTCAGGAAGGTGCACTGCTTGACATGTATGGGAAGTCTATTCCATAGGATGGGCAGTCTTGGTTATGAACCTGTCCCTCCAGCATGTTCTGTTAATTGTGATAATGAGTTTGAGGTCTCTGGAGCTTGTGGTGTAGAGGGATTGGGATTTCTTTAGATGTAGCATTTCTAACAGAGCTGGGTCAAACATGGCTTTGTCTGTCAAGCAGAGATTGCTCTAAGTAGGTGATATGAGACAGAGAATAGTTGGAGTTTTTTGATTCTGTCCATATAGTGTTTAAGGCCTAGGATCCTGTTTGTGAGGTACTTTTGCGGCCTCTCCAGTTGTTGCAGGGGTCTAGTGAGGTACATGCCAAATGGGGCATTGTACTCGATGACTGGCCTAATGAGGGAAGAGTAGAGGGAGACAATGACCTCTTTCTTCCTGGATGTAAAACTCTTAGTAATGAGATGTGTCACATAGAAGTGGCAATGTGGTGATCAAAAGAGAGGTTGCTGTCCACCTGTGTTCCCAGATCTCTTATAATGCCTTCTGTGTTCAGTGGAGTACCATCAATGTGGTAATTCATGGGAACTGGGTTTTTCCCAGACGGGGTGACAACACATTTTGTGGCATTGAGCTTAAGGCCATGGTTCTGACAGCAGTTGTTGGTCTCAGTGAGGCCATTCTGTAGGATGTCAACATCACATGGGGAGTTAATAAAAGCTCCCAACTTGTAATCGTCTGCGAACTTTGTCAGTCAGAGTCCCTTTGTGTTGGCCTGGACTTCAGAAAAGTAGATACCAAACAGGAGAGGACCCAGGACCGAACCCTGTGGGACTCCACTTGTGACTCATCAGCTAATTTTACACTGTGGGTTCTATCTGTGAGCCAGTTTGCAACCCACCTAGTGATATAGGGGTTGATGCCTAGCTTAGTGAGTTTTTCTGTGATTCCTGAGTGGGGAATAGTATCAAAAGCCTTGGCCAGTTCAAGGTAGGCTGTATGAACCACCCTGCCTTCATCCACAGCTCTGGTGACTGACTCAAAGAAGTTGACCAAGTTGAGCAGGCATGATCTACCCTTCACAAAACCAAACTGTGTGGGATCCAGACTTTGGAGATTCCCCATATCCTTGTTTATTAGGTCCATGATGATGCATTCCATAACTTTGCATATCAGGCTCGTCAGGCTAATGGGGTGATAGTTCCCATGGTCTGTAATCGCTCTGAGGGATGACTGTAGTAGTGCACCTTTCAGTAGGGACAAAGCCTGAAGTGAGGCTGTGATTGAACAGAGCACACAGGTGAGGTGCCAGTTCACTCTGTAGTTCATGTAGAACAATGCCAGGGATATTATCAGGTCCCATAGAAGCTGTTTTCTTGGCCTTGGACAGTGCTGTTTTAACCTGTGCAGCAGTAATACTGGATGCCTGGCAATCTATTGGTATTGTGATTGGTCCTTTGGGGGGGTAAAGTTGGCACTGAATCTGTCAGCCAGTATAATGGCTATATCTGTTGGCTCCATATGGGAGGTACCATCGTGCAGTTGCTCAGAGCAAATCTGGGTATTGCCATGGAGATTCTTTACATAACTATAGAAGGCCATGTGGTTGTCTTTCCTAGCTGCTGCAATTCTGTTTTCATAGCTAGCTTTAGAGGATTTAATGAGGGATCTCAACTTTTTGTTCGGGCTGATAAGGGGGTTTTTCCAGTCTTGGGACTTCACCTTATTCTGCATCAGTTTCCTCCTTCTGTTGTAGAGTTTGTTTATGGCAGGGAACTACCAGATTGTCTTCCTTTTTTGGAGGAGAGCGTCTTGGTTCTATTGGGTATGGCGAGAGCCAAGCATTTGTGTACGTGTTCATACAGTGCATTGGTTTATGATTTGGCGGTCATACAACTATTCTCCATTTGCATGGGTGCCATGAAGTTAGCCACCTCTGTTTTTAGGAGCCCAAAGTTAGCTTTGGAGAAGTTTTTCATGGTGGTTACCTTTGTGGGGGGTGGGGGGGGTGGGAGGGATGTGGATTTCCAAGGTGATTAGCTTGTAGTCGGATCTAACCAGGGAGGAGCATACTATTGGTGTAGAGCAACAGTCGCCCATGTTAGTAATGACCAGGTCAAGGATGTTGCTACCTCTAGTGGGGGTAAGATTGAGCTGGTCCAGGGCATTGGAATTATTGAACTCCAAGAAACGTTGGGCAAGTGTATTGGTACATGAGTAGTTTTCCCAGTTGATGCAGGGGTAGTTGAAGTAGCCTAGTAAGAGAGTGTTAGTTTGGACCCTAATTTTCTCCAGGGTGCTTAGGAATATGGTGTGTGAGTCTTGGGACATAGATGGGACCTATAGCAGGCTAAGACCTGAATCACTGTCTTACCCAGTGTTAGCTGCATCTGAAGTATCTTTGATGTGTTATGTTGGGCTACCAGTCTGGAGGTGTGCACATACTTTATGAATATGGAAACACCACCATCTTTGGAGCTTTGGTCCAAGTTCTGGGGCCAAAAGGTGTGGAATGAGTTATAGCCTGGTAGTGCAGGGGTGCTTTCTGCTGCCTCAAACCAGGTCTCTGTTACAGCACAATTGTCAGTGTTCTTCATTTTAAGGAGTGATTTGAGCAAGTGCATTTTGAGATTTAGACTTCTAGCATTGAGCAGCATGACCCTCAGATTGCATTTGTTTGTAGCTGTTATGGTAGTAATTTGGTCTTTGGAACACTGCCTAAAAAAAGGCACTATAGGGGTGCAAGAGCTTTGGCCAGTATTTGGAAGCCCAGGAGTGACAGATGCAGGCCATCTCTGGCAAAACATCGAGGTCTGTCAGTCCTGTCATTACAGGCAGACAGATACTGGATCCCCTTAGAATGACACCAGAAACTTAGCCAATTGTTGAAATCAATCATTTTCTGCTTGTACTGTGGTATCATTCTGGGTAATGGTAGGATGCTGCTCAGGGCTAGGGTCATACCCGCCTGGGCTATATAATCCGAGAGCTCCTCCATGTCTCTTTTCATGTAGTCCAGAGAGGTACGTCTCAGATCATTCACACCCACATGTACGACAGAGTCATATTTGTACCTGTTGTTGAGGGACCTGAGTGCATGCGTTATGTGACAGATCCTGGCACCTGACAGGCAGCTGACTGTTGCTTTCTCCTTATTCAACCTAGTTAGTGGGACATCAGTGTGTCTCACTATTGAGTCACCTATGACTAGTGTGTTGGGTATGCTGTTCTGCCTTTGGGGCTTTGGTCGAGTGGCACACTGTTTAGGAGAATTATGTGTCTCATGATTAGTGTTGTGCTGTGGAGGTCGAGTGCATTTCGGCCTTGGAGGTCTCTGCTGCTTGGGTAGATTTTTATTGAGAGCCTCCACGAAGGTGGGTGTGTGGTTTGTGTTTTTATGTGAAGGCAGTAGTGGTGTGTGTACTGGAGGGCCATGTGTTCCATCTGGTGTGGTGCAACTGTTGACCTTCTCCTCTTGACCAGCTATTCCAGTCTTGGCTGGAGAGTGTGTGGCATCCAATTTGGATATATAAGTGCATCTCTTGCAAGTCTGAGTGTTGGGAGGTAAGAGGAGAGGGTTGTCGGTGTACATTAGGCAGTTGCTACATTGCCTCAGGTTGCAAATGTTCACTAGGTTAATAGGAGAACACACAGGGAACTGACCTTTAGACATGCCTGGAGGGGTGGGCATTGATAAGTACTGGATCTGTTTCCTTGTAAAATGTTTAGTGCTGGTAGCACTTTTCTGTGCTACAATAATTGCTAAAAGAAGTGTGGTAAAGTGCTAGACTAATAAGCTAGTAAAAGTGCAGGAGAGGAGAGAACTAATAGATCTAAGGGAACAATTGAAGAGCAGACTTTGGCACCACTCAGGAGTTTACAAACAGTCCTGGATACAGCAAGTCTGTATCTGGACTAGACTAGTTACAGGAAAGGCAGGAAACAAGTGCAAATGCGGTCTTTTAAACTAGATAGTTGAGAGAGACTGTAAAACTGCCCAAACGGCCAATGAACCACATTTCTGGGCCAGAAACCACTCCTCTTGTGGTAGATAGGCAACCTAGTGCTTACCACTCCCTCTGGTAAGCTAGAAGGCTTCCCTCCAACACAGAAAGGCGTGGGGGGCTCAGAAGCTTACAACCAGTCCTGGATACAGCAAATCTGTATCTGGACTAGACTAGTTATAGAAAAGGGGGGAAACAAACACAAACATGGGCTTTTAAACCAGGAAGGTGAAAGAGATTGAAAAAACTGCCCAAATGGCCAATAAACCACAATTTATGGGCAAGAAACCACTTCTCTTGTGGTAGATAGCCTACCTAGTGCTTACCACTCCCACTGATAAGCTTGAAGGCTTCCCTCCAACACAGAAAGGCTTGGGGGCTCAGAAGCTTAGAAACAGTCTTGGATACAACAAATCTGTATCTGGACTAGACCAGTTACAGGAAAAGTGGGAAACAAGCTCAAATGCAGGCGTTTAAACCAGAAAAGTTGAAAGAGATGGAAAAACTGCCCAAACGGCCAATAACTACAATTTCTGGCCCAGAAGCCACTCCTCTTATGGCAGATAGGCTACGTAGTGCTTACCACTCCCATTGATAAGCTAGAAGGCTTCCCTCCAACTCAGAAAGGCTTGGGGAGCTCAGAAGCTTACAAACAGTCCTGGATACAGCAAATCTGTATATGGACTAGACTAGTTACAGGAAAGAGGGGAAACAAGTGCAATTGAGGGCTTTTAAATCAGAAAATTGAGAGAGATGGAAAAACTGCCCAAACAGCTAACAACTACAATTTCTGAGTGAGAAACCACTCTTTATGTGGTAGATAGGCTACCTAGTATGTACCATTCCCACTGATAAGCTAGAAGACTTCCCGCCAACACAGAAAGGCTTGGGGGCTCAGGAGCTTACAAACACTCCTGGATACAGTAAATCTGTATCTGGACTAGACTAGTTACAGGAATGGCAGGAAACAAGCTTAGAATTTTTTTAGTAAAGTGGAAAAGGAGAAAGCAGTAACAGAAGATAATTCAAAAAGAACCAGTCCTAGGATACAAATCCAAAAACCACTCTGAAACAGTATATTAGCACTTTCATCCACTTTTAATTCTGTGAACTTCTTCAGAAAAAACATTTACAGATGACCCTACCCTAACTTCCTTTTATATACTAATCTGTCGTCAAACAGGAAATGACTTCAAACAATTAACAATTAATTAAATAAACATTAGGTGTGTCAGTCTGTATAAAATGCACATTCTTTAAATAAAACAGTTGTAGTAAAAACTTGTTTGAACAATTTGTCTTTCGGCTTTTCCCAGTTAGGGGTCGCCACAGCAGAACTCCGGTCCGCTAATGATTGGCAGTAGAGTTTTATGTGCTGGCTTGCTGGGCCTAATGCACAACCCTCAATGAAGGAACGCCCATTCACGCATGTCGTCACACAGAAGATGCTATCTATTAACTAAAAAGCATTTTAAATTTATGGATTCATTTAATCCAGGTGCACTGTCTGCATCTAAAAATAGCTGCCACAGTGCTTCTTTGCATTCTAGTATGTTGTTAAGATCACCTTCAAAAGAAACCTTCTCTACCTTTTCCAAGACAAACAATTTGAATCTTTTAAAATCTAGACGTACTGATGCATGTCTAGCCAATGAATTTGTTTTGTCTTTCTTTTTAATAGCCAGATTGTGTTCATATATCCTGCATTTAAAACTTCTTATGGTCTTTCCTATATAATAATTGTCACATGACATACAAAGAGCAATGTAGACAACATATTCACTATTGCAATTGTAGCAGTCTTTAACCCAAAAAGTTTGGTTGGAATGACTTAAAGTTATAAAGGAAGTGTTACTGATTAACATACATTGCTTGCAATTCCTGCAAGCTTAAGTACCTTTCATATTACAACCTGTTCTTGTACAAATATTAACCTTGTTGTTCCCTGATTCTAGCATTGACTTGATGTTAGTAACTCTTTTATAAGTAAATCTAGGTCTCAGTCCAATTGTCGCCACTAACTCTTTGTTTCCAAGTATTATTTTCCAATTGTTCTCTATAATGTGTTTGATGTGCCACATTTCATTCGCTATAGGTATAGGAAAAGCACTCGTATATTTAGAAACACCAGTCTCCAATGTGTTTGAGGTACTGCCAATAATTGGACCTACCATGGTGTCAGTTGAATACAAAATGGGTGAAGCCACCCCCCTTCTTAGTACCATTACTTCACTTTCTATCTTCTTTAGCCATTCCAAGTTGTAACCTCTAGAAAGAAAAAGTGACCTCAAAAACAGAACTTCCTTTTTGAAAATGTCATTGTCAGAAGTTAATCTACTAAGCCTGATGATCTGTCCTTTTATGACTCCTTTTTTCATGCTAGTTCAAACAAGCTAGCGTGCTCCGCTGAAGTGAACATTTGGAATTACGTGTGTAAGCAGAATGGTAATCCATTTACTACAGTGGATGTTACAACTACAAATGCCAATGTAAGAAACTGTTTCAACAATAACATCCTTTTGGACACTGTAAATTGCAAAAAAACTATATACGAGTTGGAGAGACAAGTTTTCAAATATGTGACTTTAGATTTAGAAATTCAGTACTTTGAGGAGTGCATCACTTGTAAAGTGGTGCCGCAAGGTTTGAGGACTGCAAAGTTTCCCAACTGTGTAACACCTGGAGACAAACTGAGTAAAATTCTTGTAGATTTATACAACAAAACAGGTCTAAAAATGATGCACATATTAGTGGCACATTATGGGAAAGAGATCACTAGAGTAAAGGAGAACATTAAACTTTTAGATGAACGTATCAAGAATTACGGTTGCTTTAAAGATTTTACTATTTTATACAATGGTGTAGAGGCGAAGGCCGACAGGCACAGGGCTACGATCATATCTAGAAAGCAATCTAAACTCAAAAGAGACATTTTGGCATACAAATCTAACCAGGCTTACATTGTTCAGGAAGGGACATTGGAAAAAATAAGAACAAACAATTGTGGTCCTGGAAACAATAAAACATTGGCCCAAGTAGTTGACAGTAACATGAATAGTCAAGAAAAGGTGATGTGTAATAACATTTTGCCAAATTCGGAAATGGACAACAACATGACAGCAACACAAAGTGCAGGTCCATATTTGGACCAAAATAGAACAAATAATGACAATAGGGCCAGTTATGCCCAGTTCATTGGAAACTGCTGGTACAGGACACAACAAAGGCCCTTTTCACATGGACAAATTAGAGAACAAACAGATTTCGAAGTGGTACAATTCCACTCAGTACAAGGGGAAGGGGAAAGGGAAAAACAGGAAGAAATGATAAATCAAAAAGGTGTACAAAACTATTGCCTTGATATTATTAATTTATCTAATATTTCTTTTTCCTGTGATAGAAAATGTTTTAAAAAAAGACTTCTCATTCATTCCTGCCTGTAGTATGAATATAGGAAAATTGTTAGTAGATTTCAGACTGTATTTGAGGAAGTTAAACTTAAGTTACATCATGCAGGATGTTTTAAAACAGACTACTACTAACAAAACCTTAGATGACAAGCCGAGTAAACCTAGCACTTTTAACCCTCCCCTTCAAACTACCCTTCAGGTCTTTCAAAGTATTTGTGAAAGAGAATTCAGAAAAAATAGTCATCATGACTATAAAGAGAATATTACCAAAGAAGAGTACAACGCATTACATAGCTTGAGCAAAAACTTTGACATTAGAACTATGAAAGCAGACAAAGGTGGGAAAATTGTCATTATGAACACACAGGATTATGAAAGTTCTTTAGAAGTGATGTTAGAAGATCTAGAGACATATAAAAAGGTTAACTTAGGAGAAGTTAACCATAGTTACAAAAAAGTGGATGTCACATTGTTTGATATGTTCAACCAAGGTGAAATTGACAACAAAAATTACAACTATTTATTGGTTGAACATCCAAAAATGGCATCCTTCTTTGGTATCTCAAAAATACAGATGGACCAAAAAAATCCCCCATTCAGGCCAATAATTTCAGCCAAACATTCCAAAACAGAAAACATATCTATTTAGTTAGATTATGTTCTTAATCCTATTGTCCAGAAATCTAAACATTATCTAAGAGATTCATGGCACTTACTAGAAATTTTAAGAGAACTTGACATCACTGAAAGACAAATTTATTTCGGCACTTTGGATGTCAAGTCATTATATACTTCAATAGATCAAGAAAGAGGTGTTGAATATCTCAGAGAATATCTCACTAACCACACTGATTTCAGTGGTGGAAAAGTGAATACCATTTTTTTGTTTGATGGACTTGGTTTTGAACAATATTTTTTTCAAATTCAACAAGTCTTTATACAGACAAATCCCTGGAGTAGCCATGGGGGCAAGAGTAGCACCTGCATTTGCAAACTTAGTTATGGCTAACTGGGAATTGAAGTTTTTAAATCAACATCCCAGTTATAAAAAAGTACAAACCTACTATAAATATATTGATGATTTGTTTTTTTTATGGACTGGTACTTATGAGGAATTTGTGGACTTGGTTATTGACAAATTCTACTACTGATTTTTTGGAATTTAAAATCAGTGGTTTTGGTGAATCTATCAACTATTTAGATTTACATTTGAGTATAGATAAGGAGAGAAACAAGTTTATGAGTAGTATCTATAGGAAACCAGTATTCGCTAATCAATATTTACACAAGGATAGTTTACATCCACAGCATATGAAAAAAGAAGTCATAAAAGGACATATCATCAGGCTTAGTAGATTAACTTCTGACAATGACATTTTCAAAAAGGAAGTTCTGTTTTTGAGGTCACTTTTTCTTTCTAGAGGTTACACCTTGGAATGGCTAAAGAAGATAGAAAGTGAAGTAATGGTACTAAGAAGGGGGGTGGCTTCACCCATTTTGTATTCAACTGACACCATGGTAGGTCCAATTATTGACAGTACCTCAAACACATTGGAGACTGCTGTTTCTAAATATACGAGTGCTTTTCCTATACCTATAGCGAATGAAATGTGGCACATCAAACACATTATAGAGAACAATTGGAAAATAATACTTGGAAACAAAGAGTTAGTGGCTACAATTGGACTGAGACCTAGATTTACTTATAAAAGAGTTACTAACATCAAGTCAATGCTAGAATAAGGGAACAACAAGGTTAATATTTGTACAAGAACAGGTTGTAATAAGAAAGGTACTTAAGCTTGCAGGAATTGCAAGCAATGTAGGTTCCTCAGTAACACTTCCTTTATAACTTTAAGTCATTCCAACCAAACTTTTTGGGTTAAAGACTACTACAATTGCAATAGTGAATATGTTGTTTACATTGCTCTTTGTATGTCATGTGACAATTATTATATAGGAAAGACCATAAGAAGTTTGAAACCCAGGATATATGAATACAATCTGGCTATTAAAAGGAAAGACAAAACAAATTCATTGGCTAGACATGCATCAGTATGTCTAGATTTTAAAAAAATTTGAATTTTTGTCTTGGAAAAGGTAGGGAAGGTTTATTTTGAAGGTGATCTTAACAACATGCTAGAATACAAAGAAGCACTATGGCAGTTATTTTTAGGTGCAGACAGTGCACCTGGATTAAATGAATCCATAAATTTAAAATGCTTTTTAGTTAATAGATAATATTATTCAAACAAGTTTTTACCACAACTGTTTTATTTAAAGAATGTGTTTTTTATACAGACTGACACACCTAATGTTTATTTAATTAATTGTTAATTGTTTGAAGTAATTTCCTGTTTGACAACAGATTAGGATATAAAAGGAAGTTAGGGTAGGGTCATTTGTAAATGTTTTTTCTGAAGAAGTTCACAGAATTAAAAGTGGATGAAAGCACTAATATACTGTTTCAGAGTGGTTTTTGGATTTGTATCCTAGGACTGGTTCTTTTTGTGTTTCCTGGTTTGGTCTTTAGAAGATAATTCAAGGTTAAGAAGCTAAGTGGGTTGGCCTTCTCAAATGTTCTCTCTGTATTAGGTAGAATGAGCTAATGACACTAGACTGGGAGGAGTGCCCCAGATCAGATTTACAGTACGGGTGGGCAACTGCAAAGCCACCAAGTATAAGAACAAGACACCAGTAGAGAGGGTGGGTGGGAAACTATTACAGCTACTAGCTGTAGCCACTAAATGAAAGTTTTAAACAGATAAAGGAGCAATAAGACTCTAGAGAATGCTTTTAACTGCAAACAAATCAGTTATATGATACCTGACCAGAACACAGAAACCTCACAAAAAAGCACAAATGCATAGAAAAGCACAGATAGAGCACTCACAAACAGAAAATACAACTCTCAGTATGAAAAAGCTGTTTACAGTTAAATAATTCAGTACAAATTTAACTGGAGTAATGAAACAGTATCTAGCAATGAAAATACAGTTAAAACAGTATAAAACAGTACATAAATGCAGTGAAACAGTAAAAAAAGCTTTATAACAGTGCAAAATGTAGTAGATTAGCTGTATAGTACAATTATAAGAGTTAAAGGAGTTAAATTCAGTGAAATAAGTAAAAAATAACTTATTCTGCTCTTGGAATCTTAGGGAATTTCTGCTTAGTCTCAGTAATGAATTATCAATTCCACAGCCTGGTAAATGCAAGCCAGCCCCTTACAGACACAGGGTTTATATACCAGAAAGGATGGAAGAATCTATAAGTTCGAATTACTACTCAGTACTACTAGCCCCTACTGTTACACCAATCACTCATGCTAGAGAAGGTCAGGAAATCCTTTTACTCTCAATAATAATAAAGACAACACACTATCAGTAGAAGATGGCTGCGGGAAACACAGAAAACCCAACAAACAAAACTACCAGGCCTGGGCAACAGCAGGCCTCTATCAAAATTATCTGAGTAGAACGCAGAAACCTCACAATAAATGCACAGAAAGAGTACTCACAAACAGAAAATACAAGTCTCAGTAATAAAAAGCAGTTTACAGTTTAGTAATTCAGTAAAAATGCAATTACAGTAATGCACACTATTACAGCTACTAGCTGTAGCCACTAAATGAAAGTTTTAAACAGGTAAAGGAGCAAGGAAACTCTAGAGAATGCTTTTAACTGCAAACAAAATACAACTCTTAGTATGAAAAAGCAGTTTACAGTTAAGTAATTCAGTAATGAAACAGTATCAAGCAATGAAAGGTACAGTTAAAAGAGTATAAAACAGTACATAAATGCAGTGAAGCAGTAAAAAAAGCTTTGTAATAGTGCAAAATGTAGTAGATTAGCTGTATAGCACAATTATAAGAGTTAAAGAAATGCAATTCAATGAAATAAGTGTAAAAAATAACTTATTCTGCTCTTGGAATCTTAAAGAATTTCTGCTCAGTCCTAGTTATGAATCACCCAATTCCACAGCCTGGTAAATACAAAGAAGTCTTTATTTTGAAATGTTCCCCTTTCCTACTCCAGAAAAGGCTCAAATGGCAAATTCTGCAAACTGGTAAGAGAAACAGTGGCCAGATATTCCTATAAGTGGTTTAAATAAGAACTATATTGTGAACAAAAAAGGAAACAAAAAGGTATAATTCAAGAACCAGCATCTTTCTGTTCAAGGTAAGCAACAACATTACTTCTTATCGGCTTTATCAATGTAATGAGCTTTTTCTTTTATATCAGCTGCCCTAAAACTTCCAAATATCACATTTATTTATTCATAATATTTGGGAAATGGACAGTTCAAACTATTCTGACCATAGCCTGCAGCTATTAAACAGCCAACAAACTGCAACTGCCAATGAGGTTTCTTTTATTGTCTTCTTCCTGTCACAGAGAAAACAGCTCTCATAACAATTCCCCTAAAGACAAAGGCAGGCAACTCAAGGCTGGACTGAGATATTTTATAAAATCTGAACTTGGTCTTGAGAAGCACTGGGACTTGGGGTGGAGATACATGCAGCGGGTTGGAGTAAGGAGGAATTGACCAATTGAATGTATCAGGCATATGTATGAAAAAAATGGCCATAGCAAGGGAACAGAGAGTAATGCACTTTGTAGAATTTAGTAGTTTTTATATGGAGTATATGAAACCGATCACAAGAGTTGAACACTATCACAAATTGAATGTTGTGGGAACTAAACCCCAAAACTTTGTATCTGTGACACATTTTTATTGGAATTTGAACAAAACTAAGGATCTGTAAGCTGTATTGGATGAATAATGTTGCCTGGGTTTGATAACCATATATGTAAGAAATAGAAAATGTCTTAGTCATATGTAAATGTGTATATAATGTTCAGATGTTAAATTCTGCTAATGTATCTCATAGATTGTGTATATATGATGTAAAATTGTTGAATGTACTCCAAAACCTCCACATAAATTAACTGATTTTACTAGTTCTGCAGCAGAACCCGGTCCATCTTGCCCACCACCCCATTATTACAGAATACACCTGACATAATAGACGGAGAGTTTACCACCATTTCTCTATGCAACTTGATTGACATGGGCATCCTTTGGCATTGTAGCAACTGCCTTATGTTTACTGACAACCTATTACTTCTAAAACATACAAATGTAAT
Source organism: Protopterus annectens (assembly GCF_019279795.1). NCBI lineage: Eukaryota > Metazoa > Chordata > Ceratodontiformes > Protopteridae > Protopterus > Protopterus annectens. The sequence continues at coordinate 1,052,904,291 of NC_056745.1, read as the reverse complement.
ATGTGAGAGCTCTACCTATACTATGAGTCTGGAATCAATGCTCACACTCTCTTTCACATAACAACAAACCAGATATCAAACAAGTTGTCAGCACACACACTTCACCTCTTCCACAAACCAACTTCACAACACATAAACCCAAATAAATGTAGGTAGTCACTAGAAGTTTACAAAAAAAGCAGAGAACTCACAAGTGCAAACCTTTTGCATACAGTACAGTACCATTAGAAATGACTGCACATATAAACAAATGAATCAGTGTCTCACCCAATAAGCTGCTAAGACAAAACACCTCAAAACCAAATGTCTTGGTCCTAGGCAACTCTACAGTGAGACACACAGATGTCCCCCTCACCAGGCTGGATAAGGAGAAGGTCACGGTTAGCTGTCAGGTGTCAGGATCTGCCAGATCATGTACGCACTCAAGTCTCTTGACAACAAGCACTGTTATGACTCTGTCATAGTCCATTTTGGAGTCAATGACTTAAGACGTACCTCACTGGACTATATGAAGAGAGACATGACTGAGCTTTCAGATTATGTGTCCCAGGCAGGTATGTCCCTAGCCCTAAGCAGCATTTTGCCTTCACAAAAGATGATGCCTCAATACAAACAAAAAATGATTGACTTTAACAATTGGCTTAGTTCTGGTGTCAATCCAGGGGGATGCAGTATTTGTCAGCTTGGGATGATATGGTCTACAGACCATGCTGCTTTTCCTGAGATGGTCTTCACCTGTCACCTTTTAGCTTTCGGTTACTGGCAAAGGTACTTGCCTCTCCCGTAGTGCCTTTTTCAGGCAATGTCAAATAACAAAATTCCTGATTTAAAAATATCCTCTAGAGACACTTAGGTTTATGCTGCTTAATGCTAGGAGTCTAAATCAGAAACTGTACTCACTGGAAGCACTCCTTACTTTGGAAGAAGCTGATGTCTGTGCAGTCACAGAGACATGGTTCAAGGTCACAGAGAGTACCCCAGCCATGCAAGCCTACGATGCCTTCCACATGCTCAGACTGCAAAATAAACATGAAAGAACTGAAGGAGGAGATGTATCCATCTTCATTAGAGACAAATACACCTCAAGACTGGTTAAACAGTACAACTCCCTAGAGTTACTCCAAATCCAACTAACTGTAGGAAATAACCCCTCCATGTCATTATTCGCTATAGAACCCCCACCATGAGCCATGAAACCCGCACTGTCTACCTGGACCTACTTGAGTCACTCACAATACAGCCAAACGCCCTGGTCTTGGGCGACTTTAACTATCTCTTTATTGATTGGGAAACATATATGAGCACAAGCATGCTCACCTTAAGGTTCCTGGACTTTGTTAACACAAATGCTCTGAAACAGAAAGTCTGTACCCCACAAGGGGCTCTAATGTCCTTGACCTGGTACTCAACAACATGGGGGAATCACTGCACCACCCAATGTGTGGGACCCTCCCTGGTAAAGTCAAATCATCAATCAGTTTCATTCGAAGTAACAATCGTACCTGACCCCCCTTACAAGCAAAAACAGGGTTGAAAAATTTCTCCAAAGCAAACTGTCACCGCCTAATTGATGGTATAAATAGTTTTAAACCTCCTGCCACCACTGACAGCAATGACTGCTATACTGAGGTGATCACAAATGCCCTGTATAAACACCTATACAAATGTATAGACTCATCCATACATGAATAGATCAAAACAAGGTCCTCATGCAAAAAAGCCACCCTGGTGGACATCTAGCATAAATAGGTTATACAACAAGAGAAAGAAACTGCTGTCAAAGAATAAGAGGGAACAGTCTCAACAGAAGAAGAACACTCTCCACAGCTTGAACAAGGACATTAGACATCTTGTAAAATCCTCTAAAGTTAATTACAAAACTAAATTAGCATCGCTAGCTAAGGATAATCACAAGGCATTCTTTAGCTATGTCCGAAATCTAAAAGGGAAGGCCCAGCTTTGTACCAAATTAGTAGTACCACTCATACTGAAATTGAGGAGATCATCAGCCTGCTAGCAGACAGGTTTGGTAAAAACTTCACCCCACTGTCCCCACCAATCATACTCCAAAGGATACCTGTCACCAGTCCTCTACCCAGTATCTCCAAAGAGCAAGTCATAAATGCACTCTCCAGGGCCAAAAACACAGCCTCTATTGGACCAGAAAACATCTCAGGCTGCTTGCTAAATGGTCTAAAACAAGGGTTAGTGGAACCACTGAGCACTTTCTTCAAACACAGTCTAAGTACTGGCTGTGTCCAGCAGAGGGGAAACCAGTAACTATAATCCCCCTGCACAAAGGGGGTCCATCAACTGACTCAGGGAACTATAGATCGATCCATAAGCCTAACCAGCCTTATCTGTAAGGCCATGGAGAGAATCATCATGGACCTCATCAACAAGGATATAGGAGACCTTCAAACTCTTGACCCAACTCAGTTTGCCTTCATTACTGCCTATCTCAACTTGGCCAAGGCATTATTGAGAAACTCACCCAACTGGGGGTTACCTCATATGTTGGGTTGATATCACATAGTCAAAGTCTTATTACTTCGAACATGTAATGTTCGAACCATTATGTTCAAAGTTACAAAACTTCGACTATGGATAAAAAAAAACAAAAAAAAAACAATGGAAAACAAAATAAACTGTTTTAAGTAGGGGGGCAAGACCCCCTGCACCCCCACACCCCCGCTACTTAAATATACCAACTCTGAGATCGCATCCCATTGAACAAAATGGAAACCTCCACTTATGGAGATTTCCATTCAAACGCTCAAACTTTTACAAATTCAAATTTATGGTCTCGACCATATGAGGTTCAAACTTGTAAAAGTTTGGCTACGTGATAGGAACCCCATATGTCATTAGATGGGTAGCCAACTGGCTCACCTACAGAATGTATGCAATCAAAGTTGGAGATTCCACCTCTACCAGTAGACCTGTTACCAGTGGTGTTCCACAAGATTCTGTGCTGGGCCCCCTACTGTTTGGAATCTATTTCTCAGAAATCCAGGTGAAAATAGATGGCCTGTGGCTTACTAAGTTTGCTGACGACTGCAAACTAGGTGCAATCATAGAATCACCCAGTGATGTAAACATTCTACAAAATGGGCTCACACAGATAAATGGCTGGTGCCAGAACCACAGACTTAAACTCAACACAAAAAATGCATTATCATTCCCTCGACAAAGGAAAAGTCCCTGCAAATCACATTATAAATAATACTCCCCTAATTTCAAACCCAGTGGTGAGAGATTTGAGAACGCAGGTTGATAGCAACCTTAACTTTGATCACCATGTGTCCACAGTGGTAAGGAAGGCCACATCTCATAAGTAAGGACATAGCAACCAAAGCTAAGGAGGTTATATTTCCCATGTACTCATTCCTCATCAGACCAATGATATTGTACAATTCTCCCTTCTGTATGTACCTTACCAGACACCTGTAGCAGCTGGAGAGACTTCAGAGGTTTCTCACAAAGAAAATTCAGGGCCTGCAACACATGACCAACATGGACAGACTGAAGGCCTGTCACTGTACTCTGTATCATATAGACTGCTTAGAGATGACTTCTGCCTGGCCTACAGGGCAGTCTCGAACCCTGCCATAATGGAAATGATGCACATCCGCAAATCAAAAGAGACAAGAGTCACTCGCTCTAGGGACCTTAACCTAGCCTGTGACATTAACAGGACATGCTGGAGAGACAGATATGTCTCCCAGAGGTTGCCACTCATCTGGAACAAACTCCCAATTCACATAAAACAGAGCTCCTCAATTACCCTATTTAAGTGTAACTTGGACAATTAGATGGTAAACTGTAAATTTACCCCAGGGGTTTCACCTATATCCTTCTTGGACAGGGTCAGCCGGTGCTGATCTTAATTTGCATTGCAAATATAGAATCTTTATCTTGGTCTGTAAGGGAACAAGGGTATAACATGGCTAGGCTTATAAATGCCCTAAATGCTCTAGAGCCAAAAGTCTAGTGAACTCCTGTGATCCTCCTATGATCCTATGATTCTGTTGCATATTTCAAAAATACTTCAGCTAATATCAAGTGAAACTGCAGCTTGGGCAAATGTGCGGACAACTGCAAAATACTACAGGCTAGGTGCCCAGTCTATAGGCGTGGAAGATAGTGTTATGGTAGCAAATCCTGTCCTACTTCATCACCACATAAAAGAAATTATGTTCTTTTAATATGAATATTGTTATGGCAGTCCATCATGAAGAAAGATACCACTGCTGTATGAATATACTAACCTCAACAGTAGATGTTCAAGGATGAGCCACCATTAGCAATGTATACTCTCAGTGTACCCCTTTTGAATATGCTCAGTTCTACAAGGATGCAATAAATTTTAAACACCTGTGGATGTATCTAGTTATTTTGTCAACAGTGTTATAGGTATTGATATTACTACTTTTGTTTGGCATAGATTTCAGGACATGTTTTCTGTTAGAAGAATTGAAAATGGAACCCACTAGCACTGCATTTATATGTGAAGATATATAACTGATGGGGTAATTCAGTGCATGTTTTCTGTAAAATTCATTTGTGTCATGACTGATTTGTATGCACAGAAGGACAAATTTATGAATACCATTACAAAAGTATCTTAAGTACCCTCATGTAGCTCTTCTGTATTTAATTTATGGCTACCTAAGCTGAGATCACCTGCTTATAGTAAGAAAGTCTGGTATTCTTCTTCATTATACCAGTATCTTCACCTAAAGAGACAACCTATATGGCTACCACCTGTGCTTTTTCATACAGAGCTCCAGTCTTGAAGTTCTGTAATACTCAAGTAGCAGAGCTGGAAGATCAGAAGGACATTTTGTCAGCTTGCATGTAGACATTGCACTGCTGAGAAAGTAGAAATGAGTCACATCTCAAATGAAGGCTAAACTACTTTGGACACTAGATTTTCTAAGTCTGAATTCTGGCTCTCAAAATGTCATAGACAACTTCAGACATCAGAAAAGTTTCAAGAGGAATTGTGATTGGTCAATAAAGTGTAGTTCAATGCTAGAGCTATATTAATGTGCCCAATACTGTTAGTTTAGTAGAGACTTTCACGTTATTAAATCTGTGTGGACGCTAGTGATGAATAGTCCAAAACAAAAACAAATAAATAAAACAAGTAACTAGCTTAGTTCTTATTGCCATGCAGAAAATTTAATTTAAATTAAATTTAGAAATAAGTAATGCTTATCCTAACCCCTCTTTCCAAACACTATATCAGTATGCCTTTAATGAGAATTTGCTTTTTTAAGCATTAAAAACAATTTTAAGCAAAAAGATGGAAATAGCCTTTATCAAACAGGTTAATAGAATTAAGAACTACAATTATTAGTGCTGAGCATAAACTTCAAAAGCACCAGATTTAAAATTCAGCTGGCTTACCATAAGTTCCTGTGGTGAAATCATACTCACACACAGTAAGCTTGATTTTCATGTTTGTATACTTTTAGTAATTTAATGAAGATACTTTCCATAACAGATCACATGTGGCCAACATTTATTTATTTTTTAGCATTTGTTTAGAGGGATTGTCCATCGGGGCATAAGTTGCCCCTTTTCAGTGGAGGCATGAGGAGGAAAACTCGAGTGTGTGCGTGTGTGTCTTTCGGCTTTTCCCAGTTAGGGGTCGCCACAGCGGAACGCCGGTCCGCTAATGATTGGCAGTAGATTTTTACGTGCCAGGTTGCCAGCTCTGACGCACAACCTTCAACGAAGGTACGCCCATTCATGCATGTCTCCACACAGAAGATGCTTTGGCTGAGAATTGAACAGGACAACGTCTTACTGTGAGACGACAACGCTACTGCAGCACCACCACCACCGCAGTTTCTTGAGTATAATACATAAATAAAAGGTTAAAAACAGATAAGAAAAAATACAATTACTTTAAGCAATTGAACAAAATGAACACAAATAGAATACATAGTATAACAGTGTTTTAGAAAAGACAACATATCAATAAATAACATTTCAGGGGGTCATGAATAAAATCTAATACATGAGTACAGCAATGGTTCAAAACAAAAATGGAAGGAAAGAAAGAAGAGAACATCTTTTGTTAGAGCAAGCATTTAAAAAATGAAGTCTGAAGAAAACATATTTAACAAAAATGTAAGTGTTACTGGTCTGAGGAAAACATATTTAACTAAAATGTTAGTGTTAAGTGATAGCTATACAGCAGTGTGCAGAAGGAGCAAAGAAAAATGACACGAGTGCAATGCCAGGGAAATAGGTAGAGGCACCAGTTTAGAAAGTGGTTGGATCATGCATTGAATGTGTCAAAGGTGGAAATAGATGGTTAGTGGATAAGCTGAGTGCGATGAAGGCTGGGGAAGACTGTGTTAGAAGATGCAGAATTATTGTCATGAAGAGACACTGTCAGGCATCAGTGTATGGTTGGTACTTGGTAGAGGGAGATACAGAAGGGATGTGATGTGGGAGCTGATAAAAGAAAAGGGGAGAGAACAAGTGAGATAGTGAGCTAGGAGATGTTGTAGGGGAATAGCAGGGTGTAATAAAAATAAGGTGGGGATGCAAGAAGAGTAGGAAGTGGTAAGGAAGGGGAGATGAAAGTAAAATGATGATTAAGTCATGACCTACAGCTATAATATATCAATACAGTGTCCTTAGATAAGATGAGGGATAGCATTTCTTAGAATACACTGGGTGGATGGATACAAATATTTGTCTAGTCAGGAGTCATGTGTTCATAAGGTATTCCTTTAACAGAGACTAGAAGATTTCACCAGAAGTATTTGTTTAAGGCAAATGGGATGGATTTTAGAGATTTAATAGAAAGAGTCACCAGCAGAATTGTTTTAATCAGTTATTAGGAGTATTTTTTATCTACTGAGTGAAGTGCCCCATTTGGTGACTAGTGCTGAAGGATCTGAGTTAATCTCAGGCATTTTTCAGGTTTGTGATATATATGGCAAGTAGTTGAGATAGAGCCAGTGAGTAAGACAGTTTTGCACAATCCTATACAGTGGGGTGGCATTTGTATTTCGCATTAACAGCAAACTTGGCTACTTTGTTGGATCACTGTTCTACGAGATTGAGTTGCCTGGAGATTAATAAAAATAGAGGTTTCATAAAGGGGAGTTGGAAGAAGAAAAATTGAAGGAATACATTTTTCACCATTGCCTGTTTGGGAAGGTTTTATGAGAAAGAGGATGCCCATTTTTTATGTCTTTTTTATTACATCTTTTACATGGTAGTCAAATTTGAACTTGTCATAAATTATTAAACCTACTAGTTTACTATGTGTGACTAAATAAATTTTGATATTGTTTGCAGTTGTTAGAGTTAAGAGGGATTTCTGGATAGAGAGTTGTTTCTTGTTGAGTAGTATGAACTTTGATTTTTCTGCAGTTTAGAAGAAGATTAGATAGACATGTTTCAGAAGAGGTAAGGGAATCCCAGGTTATTTGTTGCATTGTATCAATTTTTATTTGCAAGGATCAGAGTGGAGTCATCTGCATATTGAATGATGTTTGTATCTTTGTTTGCTGAGTGGAGGTCACTCACAAAGGTGTTGAATTAGAGAGGGCCTAGAATGTAGCCTGGAGGTCTCCAGTTGCTATGGGAAGGAAAAAGGAAAAGTTATTTTGCCATTTAACAGTATTTTGTCTGCTGGACAGGTAGCTGTCAAACCAATCACTGTATGTAGACTTAGGGAATACATTTTTTGTAGTAGTTTTTTGTGTGTAAATGGTGCCAAAAGCCTTTGATGTCAAGAAAAACAATGGAGACTATGTTTTGCTTATTTCTGTTTTGATATATGGTGGTAATGAAGTTAAAGAGGGCCATAGTACTGCTATGCTAAGGGCATAAGCCATCCTGTGTTGAAGGTAGCAGATTATTGTCTGAAATATAGTTGAGTTGTGTCTGAATACATTTCTCAAGGACTTTTGAGAGTGAAGATAGAATGGCTCTTGGTCTGCAGTTGATAAGATATGATATGTGGAGATTCTGACAGTGTGTATGAGTATGATGTAAGATTTTTTTCCATAGGTTGTGAAAACAGCTGTCTTTAATGGATTGGTTAGTAACTATACAGACTGGAAAGGCCAGATCATTTGCTGCAATTTTAATGTATTCTCCTTGTACATTATCTAGGGCAGGAGTTGTAGGTTTCAGTTTTAGAGATAGACTTTTTGTGGTGGAAGCTGAGATGGGTTCCCTGGAGAATGTTTTATGGTGGAGCAATGGTTCAGAGGAAGGTTGTGGGCTAGTGGAGGTTGAGAGATTTAGGAAAGAAGTTACAAGGTTCAAAAAGTATGTATTGAATTGGGAAGCCAAGTAATTTGACTGAGCTAATTCAGGAAAGCCAGATGGGCTAGGTTGGGTGACTTGACTAAGATTTAGTAGTTGGTTGATTGAAGACCAGAAAAGTTTTGAGTTCTTTAGAGATTGGAGCAATATGATTTCTTGTCAAATTTAATCCTATATTTGGTGTTATTAATGAGATATTTATTTTTTGTAGGTTAGATTCTCACTTAGTTTTTCCCTAGATTTCCCATACTTGGTTACTCTGGTTCATACATTGGTTGGTTTATTTGTATAGTCAGAATGCTGGATTTGTTTTGAAACATTTGGTTCTTATAAGGGCATATAAATTTAGAATATTGAGGAAAATAGTGCTGAAGAGGGAGACAATATTGTCTAGTTGAAAGGTTATTAGTTGCTTCCAGTTTATTAATTTCAAGCTTGAATTGAAGGCATCTTTTTGGAAGGAGGACAAATAAAGAACATGGCTGTATCAGTGGAGTTTATGGATATTATGGTGGTTCCTTATAGTGAAGGCAGCATAGTGGTCACTTAATGTGCCAGGAGAGCACCAGAGGAGATAATTTTGTTGAAGGAGTTTTCAAAGATCTAATCTAAGGATATTGTACCTAGTTGGTGATGCCATAAGTTGGGTGAGAGCATTTAGAGCCAAAGGTATTTTGATAATGCAGCATTAACACAGGTTCTGAAACACATCTTCTGACTCATCTGCTTACAAGCATGACACAATTCAGTTTTAACTTCATTTCCACCATGTGCCAAGACAAGAAGAGTCTGTATTATTAAACATTCATTAAACATGGTTCACATTCAGGTTTTCAGGAATCAAACAGAAAGAAAAAAGACAATGAGCAGCTGGATAGAGTCCGCTCAGATGAAATATGTTCGTTTTCCAGGTAGTCATTTACATATTACCTATGATACCTTGAAAAACAGATGGTTATAGAGACTTTTGCATGTGTGTGCAAGGCACAAATAGTAACTTGTAAGAATTGTGATTGCAACTCTTAAAATGTGGTCAAGAAAAAACAGGTAGGACTCATAAAAAAATTCTAGTTATTCTAATTCATTCAGTGTTTGGAATGATGGCATATGCAATAAATTTCTCATAAGACTGAAGCAGTACACTGATGACAGTATAACCCACAGCTCCTGAAGAATAATATTAAGTTTCAGTTTCAGTGTGTAAGTAGCTGACTCCAAGTCAGACTGCTGACCAGTCATGAGTGGAGTCCCACAGGGTTCGGTCCTTGGTCCTCTCCTGTTTGGTATCTACTTCTCTGAAGTCCAGGCCAACACGAAGGGACTCTGGCTGACAAAGTTTGCAGACGATTGCAAGTTGGGAGCTATTATTAACTCCTCAAGTGATGTTGACATCCTACAGAACGGCCTCACTGAGACCAACGACTGGTGTCAGAAATGGCCTTAAGCTCAATGCCAAAAATGTGTCATCATCCCCTTTGGGAAAAACTCAGTTCTCATGAATTACCACATCGATGGTAGTCCACTGAACACAGAAGACGTTATAAGAGATCTAGGAATACAGGTTGACAAGAACCTCTCTTTTAATCGCCACATTGCCACTGTGGTCAGAAAGTCCTTCTATGTGTCACATCTCATTACTAAAGGTTTTGCATTCAGGAAGAAAGATGTCATTGTCTCTCTCTACTCTTCCCTCATTAGGCCAATCATCGAGTACAATGCCCCATTTGGCATGTACCTCACTAGACACCTGCAACATCTGGCGAGGCCACAAAAGTACCTCACAAAAAGGATCCTAGGCTTAAACACTTGTCCTGTATGGACAGACTCAAAAAACTCCAACTATTCTCTGTCTCATATCACCTACTTAGAACCGATCTCTGCTTGACTTACAAAGCCATATCTGACCCAGCTCTGTTAGAAATACTACATATAAAGAAATACCAATCCCTCCGCACCACACGGTCTAGAGATCTCAACCTCATTACCACAATCAACAGAATGTACTGGAGGGACAGGTTCATAACGCAGAGGCTGCCCATGCTACAGAATAGACTTCCCATACATGTCAAGCAGAGCACCTCGCTGAGCCTCTTCAAGAGAAATCTTGATGAGTGGATGGGAAATAGAAAATTCACCCCAGGGATAACTCCAGTGGCTCTACTCAACAAAGGCATTGGAAACTAAGGTCAAGTGGCACGATGCCAGGGTAATCCTATGGCTAGGCTTGTAAAGGCCCCAGGGCCATTAGCCTAGTACACACCTATGAACCTATGATAAAATAAGGAGTTGGCCTGCTAACATTCTTATAGTTTAGTTATAGCACATGGCTGCTGTGTCCTCATTACAGAGGGAAAAAGTTTTTTTTTTCCAAACACCTTTATTGAAATATCACTTGTGACATAGGCAAATTTACATTCGTATAAACGTAATCCAACTATATTAACATAACAAGTATAATATTTCACATATATTGCTATACATCATATAATCTAAGTAATATTACATAAATTATTCAATTCCTGCCTTTTTTTAAGACACATCTTTATTAAACCATCACTTACTACATAGGTAATCATACATTTATATAAATGCAAACAAACCACATAGACACAATCCTAGTTGCAAGCATTTTACATCACAAACCATACTGATACACTCCCAGCTGCAAACATTGTAAATCACTTATACTCTACCCAATCTTTTTTCACTCAGACATTACATAGCTCATTTAACTCCTGCCACCTTTTAAACCTCATTCCTCTCTTGTATGTATTGTTCCTACAATTCCCAGTTTTGCTGCTACCCTTTTCTAAATATATCAGTTTTAGTTGTTTTATCTCTGCTACTATACTCACTACTTCTGGTATAGTTGGTTTAGATTTTGATTTCCATTTTTTAGTAATTGCTTTTTTGGCAGCAACCACTATTAGAGACAGCAAGGGCTTACCATGTCTAGGCAATTCCGATTCTGTAACATAGCTCAGAAAAATCATCTCCCTCATCAGACTAATCTGCCAACTCAGCATCTCTGACATTGCATCCTGCAGGGAATCCCTAAAGTCTGCCAACTCCGTGCACTCCCAGAAAATATGTTCCCAAATATCTCTTTCTTCCCCTTCACACCTCCAACATTTGCTGTTCAGAGGACAAAAGTTTTGTGCATTTTCTGATGTTGTCCTTCATTTTTAATGGTGGTCAGATGTTTAAATCTTCAGAATTTTAACATATTAACTAATACATTTCAAAACTGGTATCTTTGCTATTTCTGATAATAAGTAACAGCTGTATTATGTGCATATACTAGCCATGTCAAAAACTCGTTCACAAACTTTATACAAGCTATGCATTTTAGCATTTGTGTTTACAAATACACCAGTCTTCTTATGAATATATTCCTGTATACTTTATGATGGATTCCTGCAATTATTTAGATATGATAAAGAATCTTGTTATATTTGTTGCCACTAAACACCACTAATTGATTTTATTATATTTGTCTTCTTTTTTGTGAAGGATACCATTATTTCTGCATATTTTAAGGTATATGCATCACTTAGACAAAGTGAAATCTGCAGTTGTAAGGATAAAAACTGCAAATGCCCGATCTATACTGAGCTAGCACGACAAAAAGCAATAGACTACACACTGGATCCCTCTGCTGATAAGAAGTGGATAATGTGGAGAAGTAATGCATCAGATTGTGGTATGTAATGTATTTCGAAACTTGAGCTGTTGAATTTATTTATTTGCTTATTTATTATTTATTTTTTAAACAAGAAACATCTTTATTAAATTATTACTTATGACATCGCCAGTCATGCATTTATATAAATGAAAACAAACCATATTAACACATTTTCAGTTGCAGAAGTTATATATCACGTATAATGTTTCCAGTCACTGTCAAACATTACAGAGCTGATTCAATTCCTGCCTTCCATTAAACATTTCTCCTTTAAAACATTATTCTGCACGAATTGCTACTACAGTTCTCATTTTGTTTCTTTATAATTTGCCCCTACCCTTTTCTAAAGATCCCACTTCCAGTTGCTTTATCTCTGTTACTATATTCACTACTTTGAGACAGTTGGCTTAGACTTGGATTTCCATTTTATAATAATTGCTTTTTTGGCAGCCACCAGAATTAAACTCTACAAGGCCTTACGATGTCTAGGCAATTCCAGTTCTGTATCATAGCTTAAAAAATCATTTCCTTAGTTACACTGATTTGCTTACCCAGTATTATTGTTAGCGTAGTCTGTAGGGAGTTTTTAAAGTCTGCCGGCTCATTCCATTCCCAAAAATATGTTCCTAATTACCTCCTTCTTTCCTTTCACATCTCCAACATTTGCAGTCTATCCGAGGAGCAATTCTTTGTAGTCTGCTTGTGATATAAAAACACCTATGCAAACACTTCCAAGCAAAGATCCTAAGTCTTTTAGAGTTTGTTTCATATTTGGGAGCCATGCATATATTCCCCAATTGTTTCTTTGTCAATCGCTCATCCAGCATCTTTCCCACTCCTTTCTAACCTCCTCTGATTGATTCCTATAGTTATCATGCTATATTTTACACCCTACCAATTATGCAGTTTTTTCATAGTTTCATAGTTTCATAGATTAGTACTAAGCTAACTGCCCTTGTGAGCCATTTTAAGCCTAGCCAATAATCCTGTGTGAGACTCAAACCCTGCACCTTGTGTTTGTAAGGCAAACACCTTAACCATTAGGCCACCCTCCCAATCTTAACAACAGCTTTTAGTCTACAGTCTACTAAAAACTCTACCAGTGCTGGTCTTTCACTTATGTTCCCCCTATTTCTTTCTCTTTGCCTATATTCTGATATCAATTCTTGATAGAGAAGGCAATCTCTAACCTGCATTCCGAATGTATTCTTGACTTTTTCCCATTCTATTACCTTTCCTTCTCTAATTATATGATCCCAATACCTTGGTTCCTTTGCCAGTTTTCTCCAGTAAATTTCAGTCCCCGCTTGCCTATTTTCTGTACCCCTAATTGCAGTCATCCCTATTGTCAGAATCTCATTTCTCCATCCCTGTGTTGGCTTAGTTCTTAGAATACTTTTTGCTACTTTATGACTTTAATAGTGTGTATGGTTACTGTTATTCTCCTTAGGGATTTCCATCCAAAATCCCAGTCACTCCTAGTTTTTCGAGATTACCCCTTTTCATCATCATCCTTTTCCACTTTGAATTATAGCTTTCTATTTGTGCTATGTATAAGAACCTTAACTGTGTAGCTCTCAAATATTCCTTCAAATTGAGTAATCCAAAACCATCTTATTCTATTGGAAGGATCACCTTGAAGGATCCCACTTGACTCTTGTCCTTTTATCCTTCCAGATAAAATCCTTCAACACTTTATGAATTGCTATCCACAACTTCTCTGTTTGATAAAAATATGCCTGACCTGTGTATAAAACTAAAGGGACTGAAATACTTATTGTATTTGTAAAGTAAAAAGTCCCACTGATCCAAAGTCTCTATTGGACACCTATGTGAGGGCATTAGAATGTACAAAATAGTAAAAATACACATATGAGCAAAACAGAAATCCAAAGTATACTAATGATGTGCCATATACAGCTTCTACCTGTCAAGAAAAATATGACAGAAATATTAGAAAAATGGCAAACATGAACTAAGTACACAGATAGCGTGGAGAAGAGGATAGAAAATCTAAATTGTTTATGCAGGAAGCTTATAAAAAAATCAAGAAATGCTGTAGAGGCATTGATGTAAGTAAGTGATAAGGAGGGGATTTCTTTTTGTCTCACTGACCAGATCTCATTACTGAGAGGAAGCTGAGCAGGAAGTAACAGAGAGGAAGCCAGACATGACCAGCACAGAGAAGAGAGCAGTATTGACAAAAGGAATACAGGAAGGTAAAGAAAGTTGTAAGCTCAAGCAACCATGATAATGTTTCTTTCCAGAGCTGAAGACATGTGCATGGTTACAAAAAAGCTCAACAATGGAGGGCAAGTCCCAGAACAAAACTACCTGCAAGTGTCTACCATTGGAGGTAAGATAAGATGAGAGTAGGATCTACAGGTATTGTACAGAAAGAAGCAGCACCCCTGGAGGAAAGTACAGTTTTAGTCAATAAAGAGATAGAATGATAAACAAGAGGAAGCTCCTTTTCTTCAAACAGTCCTGTGATTACCCAGCTAAGTCTATTTTGCCACTGCTAACCATTTCACCAGGTTTGAGTACATTAAATAACTGGTCACCAGTACGCTGCACTGAACTTAAACATTGAATCAGTAAAAGTAGGAAACAGTGATAAAGCAAAACCAGCTACAGAACCAAACAACAAAACAATCAAATAAAACTGCAAAAATATGTCCACCCAGATGTTAATCCTATTCAAACAGCAAGGCAATAAGTAGCAACAGTGCTTAATGAAGTCATGTATAATAATTAGACCCATGGAAAAAGTTCATACTAGCATAAATCAAGCAAACTGACTCATTAAGAAGTGATAGGCAGTATTCCTACTGCTTTTAGTAGAAAGAACAAAAAAAGCCATTCTGATGCAGGTCAGAGGAAAAATAGCACTGAATTAAATAAGCACAGACAGAAGGCAAAGAGAAATATAGCAGGCTAAATGTGAATCTGCCTTGACCTTACAAGATTTGCTTTCATCATTTTTTTAAGTTTCACTAAGGAAGTTTAGTAACCTGGGATATTAGTTGCAGAAGATGGAGCAGAGAGAAGGAGAACAGGTGAGTAAGTCATCCCAGTTGTGGGCTTTAAGTTTGATTCAGGGACTTGTATGGAGGGCAGAGCCTTGTGGCATGTGGGATGATAGGCATTTGGAATGGGAAATGCAGGGACTCTGGCTTTTGTGGGAGATGGGGACAGGGGATGGGGATCAGGGAAGGTGAGAGGTTGGGTATGTAGTTAGCAGGGTTAAGTTGTGGTTGTACATGGGCTAAACTGGCCAAAGCTGGCAGGGCTCTAGGAGTGAGATCTGTGGGAGACAAGAATATAAGCAGTGGAATGTGATGAAAACAGGAGAAACTGAGAAAGGATACCATTAGGAAATAAAGAGCTGACAGGAGAGAGCATGGGAGAGGTAAGGAATCCAGTGGAATAGGGATATTCAGACGATGAATTGCAGACAGGAAATAAGAAAAATAATTTTACAGGGGAAACATGTAAATGTCCTAAATTATTCTTTTTTGACCCATATCTGGGTTATTCCTATGCAAAATATGAGGGCTAAAATGTACCATGTAAGGCTAGGCTTCTTAAGATCCCCACAATTCGATAGTTGTAGTCAGAGCATATGAACATGTAAGGTCAGAGATTGTGCAGGAGTAATAGAAAGGAAGATGTTAGTGGAGAGAAGATTGAGAGACTATTAGAAATGAGGCATTGATCTGGGAACAGGCTGTGGTAAGAACACACGATTTTCCAAGGAAGGATGAAGAAGTCAAAAAATGGAAAAGATGAGGGAAGGAGGATGGTAGGAGGAATCAGGAGGAGAGAAAGGGAACAGGGTGGGCTAGCAGATAGCTGGAAGAGGCAAGAAGAGATACAGAAGAGGATGAGGTCAGGAATGTAGCACTTAAGAACAGGGGCTGAGCAGAACTGGAGAGTTTAACAGAGATTTGCTACAAGCAACATCAAACAGATAGCATCTATGCAGTTTCATTTAATTTAATTCAAATGTTTATTCCTGTATTTATTATGAAAACAACACTTACAAAATTTGCATGGATGCCATTTTAAGGCATACAATTCAATGTTTTATAAGTATAACACATTTACTGTTAACATTATAATTAGCAATTCATGAAGTGCCTCTGATCTAGCTAACTTTCTTCATGACCTTACACAGCTCAGACTTTATGGCGATGGTGACACAAGCAAAGCAGTGGGACTTGCATCAGAAGATGGAGCTGAAATCTGAATCTGATAATTCAACTGCTGGTGACAGTTCTGGTTGAAGTTCTGCCTTATATTTCACTCTGCATATCTTTGTATCAACTGAAGCACATCAGACAAAGTCACATTGTCTTTTATAATCACTTTTGAGACTCCTCGGTCATTTTGAGATTTTGAGCAGATATCTTTTGTTTTATCTCAGCACTTTGCCATCTGAAATGCCACCTCCATAGGTATCACAAGGGATAAGAAACTAAGAGTAATGCTACTCAATGCCAGAAGTCTTAACCTCAAGATGCGCGCACTCGAAACTCTCCTTAGCATGGAGAACATCGATATCTGTGCAGTAACAGAAACCTGGTTTAGGGAGAGCACCCCAGCACTACCAGGTTATACCTCATACCATGCTCCCCAAAACTTGGACTGAACCACAAAAGGAGCGGGAGTATCGATATTCATCAAAGATACCCACACCTCCAGGTTGGTGGCAAAGCACGAAGCATCAGAGACTATCCATGTGCAACTAACAGTGGGTAAAACTGCCTTCCAGTTTATAGCCTGCTACACACCACCCTCCCAAACCCAGGAACCCCACTCGGCCTTCCTGAGAACACTGGAAAATATGAAGGTCTCTCCAAACACCATTACATTGGGTGACTTCAACTACCCAAACATAGACTGGGAGCATTACTCTAGCTCCAACACCCTAGCCCAAAGGTTCCTAGAATTTATAAACTCAAATACTATCGAACAACTTGTTACCACTCCCACAAGAGGAGAAAACATACTGGACCTGATCATCACCAACATGGGGACTCTATGCTCCAGACCAGAAGTGTATCCTCACTGGTAAGATCAGACCATAAACTAATCTCACTGGATATTCACATTCTGCCCAGAAAAGCACAGTGAAAAACTTCTGTAAAGCAAATTTCACACTGCTCAAAAGCGAGGTGGAATCCTTCAAAGCCAGAATCCTTTATAAACGCATTCTATGAACACCTTCAGGAATACATGGATCATGCGATCCCAAATAAAACCAAGACCCAATCCTCCAAAGGCAGATGTCCTGTCTGGTGGACCCCAGCCATAAACAAACTAAAAAATAGAAGGAGGAAGCTACTAAATGATAGAGCAAAATCCCAAAAAGGGAAGGCATCACTGATCAGTATTAGCAAAAAACTACGGGCACTCATAAAATTGTCTAAGGCCAGCTTCGAGAGAAAAAATGCACAGGACACTAAGGATAATCACAAGGCTTTCTTTAGTTATGCTAGGAACCTGGGTGGTAATTCCCAGATATGCTCAGATATAGTCCAAAATGACAAAAAATACACTGAACCCACAGACATTGCCAACATCCTAGCTGACAGGTTCAGCGCAAACTTCTCCCCCCCTCCCCACCAAAAGGGCAAATATCTGTCCCAGCAGAGTGCTGCCCCCCTGACATCTCAAATGCTCAGGTAAGAGCCTCCAAAGCAAAAAACACAGCATCAATGGGACCAGACGGTGTCCCGGGCTGCATCCTACATGAACTCCAAGAAGAGCTAAACCCAAACATAAAACTACTGTTCAGTCTCAGCCTTACTACAGGATATGTGCCCAAAGAGTGGCGTACAGCAACAGTGGTCCCTCTCCATAAAGGTGGTGCCTCAACGGATCCTGGAAACTATCACCCCATAAGCCAGACTAGCTTGTTCTGCAAAGCTATGGAAAGGATCATCATGGACCTCATAAATAAAGATATTGGGGACCTACAGACACTGGATCCTACCCAGTTCGGCTTTGTTAAGGGCAGATCCTGCCTCTTAAACCTGGTTGATTTCTTTGAAACAGTCACCAAGGCCATTGACGAGGGGAAGGTGGTCCACACAGCCTACCTGGACCTCAAAAAAGCCTTTGATACAAACCCCCCACTGGCATTATAGATAAGCTCACCAGCTTAAATATAAACCCCTATGTCACTAGATGGATTGCAAACTGGCTCAAGGACAGAACCCACATGGTTAGAATTGCTGGAGCCATGTCAGACTCCAAACCAGTTACAAGTGGTGTCCCACAAGGCTCAGTCCTGGGACCTCTCTTGTTCGATATATATTTCTTGGAGGTACAGGCCAACACGGAAGGACTGTGGCTGACCAAGTTCGCAGATGACTGCAAACTGGGTGCCATAATCGACTCTCCAGCCGACACAAGCATCCTCCAAAAGGGCCTCATAGAAACAGACAATTGGTGCCAGAGCCATGGCCTCAAGCTAAGTGCCAAAAAGTGTATAGTCATCCCCTTTGGCAAAAACAAAGTGCCCACAAATTACCACATAGGTGGTAATCCATTAAGTACAGAAGAAGTAATTAGGGACCTGGGGACCCAAGTTGATAGCAATCTCTCATTTGACAACCACGTAGCCAAAGTGGTTAGAAAAACATTTTATATAGCCTACCTAATCATGAAGGTATTCACATCTAGATCAGGGGAGGTCATCGTGCCTCTTTACTCATCTCTCATCAGGCCCATAATTGAGTACAATGCCCCTTTTGGGATGTACCTTACCAGACACCTGCAGCAACTGGAAATACCCCAAAAGTACCTCACCAAGAGGATCACAGGGCTCAAACAGATGCCATATGCTGCCCGGTTAAAGAAACTCCAGCTCTACTCAGTGGCATACTGCCTGTTCAGAGGCGATCTGTGCCTTACGTATAAAGCCATATCCAACCCGGAATTAATGGACATGCTGCACCTCAGAAAATCCAAATCCCATCGAGGTACGCGCTCGAGAGACTTGAACTCAGCACTGAAATAAATAGGACATGCTGGAGGGACAGATTCATAACCCAGAGGCTCCCTTCACTCTGGAATACAATCCCAGTCCAGGTTAGGCAGAGTCCTCATTGACTCTCTTCAAGAGGAATCTTGATGAGTTGATGGGAGATGGTATCACTTCTGTGTCACTGTTAGACAGAGGCACAGTATACTAACTTCGAAAAAGGGCATAGCAAAATAAATTTAAAATGGGTGTCGAAAGCCAAACACATTCTGGCTAGGCTTATAAATGCCCTAGGGCAGATAGCCTAGTATGAACCTATGAACCTAAATATTCACAACAAATTATGTTAACTGCACATATTTTCTTAAAACAACATATTCAGGCATTTCTCAGAAAAGTTCTGCAGTATTTTCACCTTATTGCCTTCTTTCAAGTCAGAACGATTTTTGGATTGTCTAGTGTAGTAGAATTGTTGTCTTGACTGTTTCTGCATCAGTCACTCCTGAATCTAGTTTTATTCTAAGCATTAACAGTGAGTAGACAGAAATTCTCTCTCTCTTTTGTTCCCCTTTCTGTTATTGTTACTGGCCTAGCACCTCAGTACCCCACATCTATGCTGGGTCTACTAGCTATTTTCTTACTCCCCCCAGACTCCAGAACTGCTGAGGTTGTTAGTGGACCCTAATGACCTCCTGGGGTCTCAGCATATCTCTGCATGCATTTTTTTTATTTATACTCTACCGACTTTCCACTTCCCTCATGGCAGCATGGTTATGTCCAAGGTGGGTGTGAATTGTGGACAAATGGTGTATCGCTTCACCTCCATGGCAGCACAACCAGGTCCACCTCCCACCTTTCCTGGGCCACACCTCCTCCCATGGAGGTCTGCATCCTGCACCAAGGAAGATCTCAGAGAGCTGCACTGAGTACAGTCCTCCCTGGTTTAGGCATGTGCATCCCTCCTTGCCGATCCATCAGTCACATGAGTTGCTAGATGAATTCAGGTTGCCTGGGTCATAGTAAGGTTTTTATTCCTCTATGCCATTGAAGTGACTAGGAATTCTCTCTTTCTTTTAATATATGCCCTATTAATAACAGAGAAGACCATAGAATATCACCTAACAGTATGTCTATATTCCAATCAGTATTACTGCCAATTGTCTTCTGGGAAATAATACTGCCCAGAGTCTTCTTCAGCAAATGATTTACTATCTATTCTGTTCTTTTTATGACCAATTTCTGTGTTTACTTGAGACTAAAATAATATGCTGAAATTCACATTTCTATATATGACTTGCAGTTAACGCAGATGACTATGTCTATAAGCTGCTTCCTTTAGTCCAGTATACAGGGATTGATTCCTTTCACCTTCATTTGCTACTGTCTGACTCTGAGCAAGTCACTTAACAAAACAGTGTTCTCTGGTTGCACCAGGAAAGAGATTCTTAGGTTGATAGGTGTATACCAGGCTAAAGACCACTAGAGCTTTTGTAAATATATATCTTATTTTATGCTTTTTGTTTTATTGCAGTTTATAGTTCATTTTCAGCTGTGTTGATCAAAGTCTTATTTATTTTCTTAGAGTATTTTATTTTGTATTACTCTGACCTTCATCTAGTGGCTTTGAGTTGTGTTTTGTATCACTTTGGAAGCATAGCCTACCAATCCAAATGTATCCCATGAGTTATTTGCTTTTGAGGCTTTTTAAGGGGTATATGTTAGCTAGGGCATAATTTAATGACTGCGTCCATCCATCAGAGACATAGGTGCCAGGCCAGGGGAGAATTTCTAATTTCCCATCCACTGGTTAGGTTATGCTTGAATAGGGTTATGGATAGGTTCTGCTTCACATAGATGGGAAGCCTGTTCCAGATAGGAATTCTCTGAGATGCATACCTGTTCCTTCAACATGTCCTATTTATGTCACAAGCAAAATTTATGCTCTTAAATCTAGTACTTCTGATGCTGTTCATTTTGTGGATATGCAGAAGGTCCATCAGAACAGGGTCCAAATATGCCTAGTGTGCTAGGCATTGATTGCCTTTTAGCATTATATAGGAAACAGAGAACAGAGAAAAGGCTTTGAGGTGATCTGCATAAGACATTGTGTTTATGCCCTGTATTCTTTTTGTGAAGGACCTCTGTGGATGTTTCAGTTGTTCCATGTGCCTAGTTAGGTATGTGTACATATGGAAGGGGCAGTGTTATACTCAATGATGGGTCTGAGGAGAGACGAATACAGTAAACACAATGATTTTTCTGTCCCTAGATGCCATAGCCTTACATAAAAGTTGAGTGATACAGAATGGTTTTCTTACTTAGACACGTCTGGTAAAAGCCAGGTTATTATCTACATTAGTCCCCAAATCCCTGACAACTGGGTCTACTCTTAGAGGTGTTTTATCAATGAGGTAATTTCCCAGGGTGGCTGATATCCAGAAAGGTACTTTTATGCATTTCTTGGCATTAAGTTTTAAGCCACAGCTTTGACACTGGTCATTTCTCTGTATAAGACCTTCCTATAAGATGTTAGTGTCTAGGGGAGATTCTATGACTGCTCACAGTTTGCAATCATCTGCAGACTTGGTCAGCCAGAGACCCTTGACATTGGCCTTGACTTCTGAGAAGTAGATGCCAAAGATGAGTGGACCTAGCACAGTGCCTTGACATACTCCACTTCAAATTCAGTTTTGTTCTTTTCAGTGTTTTCCAAATCATTTTATGTATCAGCTCAAAGCTACCTTGTTTACTTCTAGCTATTGTTTTACTAGACCACCAAATAAATAAATTACAAAACATATTTTTCCTTTTATATTTTCTTTAATGCTCTAGATGGCCTATGCTGTTTAATTGTATAGTATTTCCTATTAGGTTTACTTTCTTAATTAAATATCATTTTATTTTTCACTTTCTACAGGAACATTCAGTTTTGGTCAAAGTGATGTAAAATTAAATTTATTTAGTACATGGTCTATGCTAACATATTGGAGACATTTTCATAAGTCTATTTCCTTTCTCATGTCATCATCATCATCATCAACCCCCTTTTTCCCATTTTCTACATGGGGTCAGGGTATCATGTTAACTGTTGCCATCTCTCTCTATTCACTGCCACACTCCTCCCTTCTTCAACACTTATGCCTGACTGTCGCAGATCTTCTTTCACACAATCCATCCACCTCTTTGCTGGACACCCTTGTTTCCTCTTACCTTCTTCCTGTATGTCCCAAATCTTCTTCACCAGATTGTCTTCTGCTTTTCTGCATGTCTGAACTACTGTAATCTGTTCTCTTCAATTTTTTCTGTAATTAGAGCTACTTTGCCTTCTGCTCTTATGTCCTAATTTCTTTGTCTGTCCTTTACTTTTCAGCTTCTTTGCCATTCTTTTGTCATAGGCTACACCTGACACTCTATGCCAGTTGGCTGCAGTCCCTCTGATTCTAGCTTTCACCTCTTCATTCAGACTTCCCTTCTCTTCAACCACCCCTCCCAGATACTTGAAGCTATTTATCTGTTCCGCTATCTTTCCTTCTATCTCAGTTCTCAGCTTCTTCTGATTTCCCCAATTTGCTGCCATTGCCACTCTCTTATCTGTGCTTCCTTTCCCATGTATCTCAACAAAAAAATTAAATTAATTATGTTAATTCCTCTTCTAGGAAATTTTATGTTTTGTTTCTATCAATATTTGTGAGTATATCTGACAAAAGCTTTGAACTCCTTGGATGTATTTTGACCATTATCCTCCAGTATCTTCATGACAGACTAAAGTCTTCATATATTACGCAATTATATGTGCTGCATATACAACAAGTTACAGTATGTCTAAAGTCGCCATATATTATACAATTATCTGTGCTGCATTTAGAAGACGTTACAGTATGTCTAAAGTCACCATATATTATACAATTATCTGTGCTGCATACAGAACAAATTGCAGTATGTCTAAAGTCACCATATATTACAAAATTATCTGTGCTGCATATAGAACAAGTTACAGTATGTCTAAAGTCTCCATATTTTACACAATTAACTGTGCTGCATATACAAGTTACAGTATGTCTAAAGTCACCATATATTACACAATTATCTGTGCTGCATATAGAACAAGTTACAGTATGTCTAAAGTCACCATATATTACACAATTATCTGTGCTGCATATAGAACAAGTTATAGTATGTCTATTTCATGTTCTGGTACATTAAGAGGTCCGTATGCAATGACTTGCCCCATCTTACATCCTTTATACTTAAGAATAATTAAAGCAGTCTGATTTTATATTTTACTGCTTTAACTCTTGTGTTTTGAAAATATTAATTGCTGTTTTGTAGTAGATTGCTAGTCCCCCACATATTCTGTCTGTCTTGAAGAGGATAGTATAATCATCTATCATCAATATCTATAATATACTCTGTAACTAGGATTCCGTTAATACACAACACATCAGTTTTATTTTCCTCCATTAATTTACCCTTTTCTTCCTTATAAAAAAAATGACAAATTCTTTGGGTAAGGTGTCTTCACCCCAGCTCCAATTTTCTATCCTTTATTGACTTTTTTCTCTACTGAATTACTTGTTTTTACTTTAATAGGGTTATCTTTTTGAACTGATTCCATCACGTGTTGTATTGTTTACAACCACAAACCTGGTTCCAGCAAATGAGGGATTTATTGTATTTTTTGCATACATCTATGGTTGGTTTTACCAAGACTTTCTAATGGTCATCAAACAACATTTTATTAAATTTAATCATACTTCACAGATAAGTATTTGCCAAACATACTGGATGTAAAAACACCTTTTTTGTATTAGAAGGGGGTCTATAGCAAAAAAAATGTTAGGGTCCATTTTAACTATTTAGCCTCCTTCACTAGACCTTTTATCACCATAGGGATATCACCTTTTATGTGCCAGGATGTGGCTTATACTGTTGCATATCACAATGCCACATTTTCATTTAAATCTTTTTGTTAAGAGTTCTTATGTTTCACCTGCATGGTGCAGTTTTGCTTTGGTAAGTTTGATACTGTAACATTTCCCTTCCTTCCTGCAGTGAAATAGTTATCTGTATATTTTAATATTAGTCTATAATCACAGTATAATTTGTGTTTTTGTTGTTCTTTGATAATGGTTTTAGCAAGATTTTTGTCTATGTGGTTTCTGATATTCTTGCCCATTTCAGTTTCTCCCTAATTGGAGTCTGTCAGCCTTTGAACATGGCTGCTCCATTTTCAACAGAGTAACTTAAATTATTATGCCTTATCTGATTCAGGTTTTGTTTGACTTAAACATTTGTTTACTTCTTCCCTGCTTGATTAATAGTCTCCAGATTGTTTTAGTGTAGGTGTTACTGACTCCTCCTGTGTGGATGTCTTTATTTTGTGGCATATCCTTGACTTATTTCTTATTAACTTTTCTTTTAGAATTTATTGTTTTCCATTTTTCCATTTGATGCTTCCTTGTTATCCTCTCCCTCTTCACTGATATGAAATTGCTATTTTCATTTCCTACCTAAGAGTAGTGATTTGTTTTCACAGTAATCATCCTTTTTTTACTAAACCCTGTCCTAATCAGAGTTCTTGTGGATTCTTCATCTTCTAGACCGCATACAGTATGTCTTTTCTCTTCATTTTCATGAGTAGTTTTTCTGATATTAACATAGTTTGTAATGCCACTGGCTTCACTTCACCAAGTAATCTTTATGCTGGGGCTACAGTGTACTTTCTGCCTTCATTACAACTGGTAATATTGTTAATTATAGTGAATACATATTTGAAATAGATATATTGCATTACTGATTTCATGCTCCACTGAGCAGTATCTCTAATATGTCTTTGTTCATTTTGGCTATATTATTTTTTGTTAAATAAATAATTGATCCTTTTGACCCCTCTCCAGTGTTCCTATGCTTCCTTCTTCTTCTTCATTTGGCTTTTTCCCGGTTAGGGGTCGCCATAGTGGAACTCCGGTCTGTTAATGATTGGCAGTAGATTTTTACAGTGCCGAGGTGCCAGCTCAATACCCAAACTTCAATGA
The DNA here is from genome assembly GCF_019279795.1 of Protopterus annectens. Taxonomy (NCBI): domain Eukaryota; kingdom Metazoa; phylum Chordata; order Ceratodontiformes; family Protopteridae; genus Protopterus; species Protopterus annectens. The sequence goes on along the minus strand of NC_056745.1, from coordinate 1,052,879,270 downwards.
AGGTGCACCCATTCTACGCATGTATTTCGAATGCCATTCGACCGTGGGGAGGACATGCAGACTCCACACAGAAGGTGCCCCAGCCGAGAATCGAACGGGAGACCCTCTTGCTGTAAGGCAACAATGCTACTGCTGCACCACCGTGGCTTCCTATGTCCACTTAATCCCTGTCCTCCTGTTGCTCTTCTCCCTGTGTTAAATAACTGTCTTCATATATGTATTGTGTTATATACCTCACACAGTGTCTCCCATATTGCACCCATGCATTTATAAACTTCTACTTGTAAACTGTCTGCTTAGCTTTTCTTACTGTCATTTCTTTTACTATCTTCTTGAGCTGTCATACCAGAATGTCTTCATTTTTTTATCCCTCCTTTCCAGTCTATCTTTACTCTGACACTCGTCTTCCTTGTTAAGCCCCATAAATGTTCAGGAAGTATTTTCTGTCTATTTTTCTGATTCTCTTGTTCTCCTCTGTCAATTCCCCTTCCTCTATTTTTCACAAGTAGCCATTCCAGTACAATTGGTCAATTAATATTGGCTTTATTTTACTATCTAGTGCAACATTTAATGCTGCACCCTGCTTCCTAAGCTGTTCACTTTTGTCTCTGCTTTGATATATGCCATTTAAGGTTTTTTCTAGCTTTTCCTCCAGCATATTTCCTTCTCTGTTTCCTTTCTTCTCCATCCCTGTCCTCTCATTATCTGCATCATTACTGTAGCTTTAATTGCATTACACCAGTGCTCCCTAATATAACTTTTGTTTTCTTTTCTTCTTTCCTCTATCAAAGGTTTTTTTCCCCTCTGGATCTGTCTGTTTGTAGGTTGTTTATGTCTACTAAAATCCACCCTGTAACTCTTCTTCCAAAACAAACATGAGGGTTACTGCAGCACGTCCTATGATGCACCTAGCCTGTATCTCAGTTCTGTCCACCCTTGCTGGAATTATGTCTCCAGACAAATATTCTATCTGACCTTCAGACTTAAATTGGGCAGTTCCTTGTAAATGTAAAGTCCTTTTTACCTTCCAGATGTCCATTTATTCTTGCCTCCTCTTGTTTTCTGTTATGTCCCTTCTCATCTACGGATTTCTGATTGTGTGTTTTTTTTCTAAATGGTTTCCTTTTACAGAGGTGCAATGTAACACTAGTCCTCTCCCCCATGAGTTGTATATACTTATTCTGATCTTCTCCTAGGCATCAAAGAAGTGCCTATGAAATTCTCCCTCTTTGTTAGAGGTATATCATAAATATATAGACAGATAGATATAAAATATTTGATCCCTTTGAGCCTCCCATGCCAGATTTTCAAGGGTCCTTACTGCTCTTTCTTACCTTTTCTGTAATTATCTGAATTCCATCTAAAATAGCATCACTAACCCCTTCATCCTCCTCCAGCCTTGTTATCAAGCCCTCCCTTGTGGTAATGAAGGTTCAGCATTTCTCCCCTCTCTGCTTTTCTTTTTCTTTAATTTTGTCTCTTGCAGTAGAGCTGTGACTTCATCAACTTGTTCACCCTCATGTGAGAGTGTTTTTTTTCTTTTTATGGGGTTAGATGATCCCAGTGTTACAAATAAGTTCTGGCATTTTCATGCTTTCCTTATCTTCCCCTGTGTCCCCCACCCCATAGAACAGCTTTGGATAGTACCCTTCCCCCTAGGTGTGAATACTTCTCTGAATACTGGGTGCTGTGGCCATTGCATACACTTAGTCTCTTCCTTTCTCTCCCCTGGCTGATGTGCTGTCCTTCAGTATGCAGCTGTGTTTTCTTTTTGACACTGGCATTTCCTCACCTGTTACTCATGTTGCATATTTTCATTACCCCTATCCAAATTCCTTTCTCTCTTCTTTTTCTATTTTTAATGTTTGCTGCATCTTTCCTGTGTAACCAGCATGCTTACTGTTTGCAATTCTTTTTTTAAACAATTTCCTCCTGTGCTAATACAGATCAACTTAACATAGTACTGGTGCTCCTTCAGCATTACAGAAACAGTCTGATTTCCTACCAGTTTCTCCTGAGGTCTCCCCTCCCGCACCTATTATGTTTTCTTTGAAGGCTTTTTTTACAGTCACACTTATTTGAAGTGTTGCTCATTCATGATTTAGCCCTGCTTCAATCTTCATGGTTTACATATATACTCTTACATGTCATTATAGGTGAAAACCTTAAATTTGATAACCACATAAAGGAATCAGTAAAAAAAAAATAACACACCAGAATCTTAGTATGTTATGCAGAGCCAAACCGTATCTAATTTCTGCTTCCAGAAAACCCCTAGCATCCACACTTTTACTCCCCACTCTTCTCTATGCATCCCCTATACTTACTAACCTACAATCCTCTCTACTTTTCCTTATGGATCAGTAATACAATAAAATACATACAGTTGCAACTAATATGCACAACAAATCCTACCACTGCTGCTCCTTAAAACAGCTGTTTTGGTTAGAGCTCCCTCATTTTCTGTAGTTCACCCAACTAATACTTGCCCATAAATTTACTAGCTTCAAGAGTTCTCTGTGTTATCCAGTATCCTTCTAAATTACATCCCCAAACAGGCCTCTGCATTCTAAAGGACAATCCTTATGCATAATTACCAAATCTAAGAATTCATTGGGAGACTCTTTATACTCTATGTACATCTCCAAAATGTGGAATTCTCTTCATGTAAACCTCAAAAAAGAAGTAACAGTAGCAACTTTAAAACACAATTTAAACAATATCTTACTGATTCTGGTTATGTTCATGCCTTACACCTGTCTGGCCTACTTTTCTCTGCCACAATTCCTCAACACTAGCGTCACTACTATTTCCATATTTCTAATCTATTTCTACTCCTCTGCTGTTCTCCACTACCTGTACATTCTTACTACACCATAATCTGCGGCTTAAATATCCTGCTTGTTTCTTCCACTACCTATTATAATCCACAGTATATTTCTGCATTTCTCAACAAATATCTCTTTAACTACTACTACTCCGTCCATCTATTCTCTTACTTTTTGCATAATATGATGCTCAGCTGCATCTTTATGTTACATTAGAAGATAACTAAGATAATTGTTATTATTTATTCCTGTACTCCCTAAGCAAAATTTTAAACCCGGTATCTTGACTATCTTTACAATGCAAAAATTCCTTTTGTTAAAATTTGTAATTTGATTTTGTGCCTAGAGGAGCTTTTCTTCCCAGGCCTGAGCTGAAAAGGGGTTACTTCTAGTTCCTAGTTGGACAATCCTGGTAAACAAAGGCTAATAAATAAATATACATGTATAAATGTTCTTATTTTCCCAGATGCTGAAGCTTCTATTTCACCTTCTGTCTTCTTGCTTCAATCTTACTTTGGGTATTTTGGCTGCATCCAAAATGTCTTGGTTATAATTTCTCAGTTCTGAAAATTTCCCACTGGTCTACTTCTTCCCTTATCAGTATCCTCTTTCTGACCATTTTTTCCATTTTTGGATTGATTATAATTTTTTTTATCTTCTGTCAGTTTACTTCTCTTTCCCTATATTGTTTCATATCCCTTTCTCTCCCTTACAACAATTCTGAGCTTTTTGTGTCATGCAGCAGTCTGGCATTGTACACCCAAATCACCAGATGTCACCAAGTAGCTGTGCTCCCATTTATGGCTTCTTCTCTCTCATCCCTATCCACTTCTGCTTCTCTGGGACCCTTCTGCTCCCATTTCTGTAGTGCATGTTTGACCAGATACTGGATTGCTTGCCTTTCACATCTCCTGTTTATATGTACTTGTTTTTTATTTATATTACTCCAGTTCTTTGTGCCTTGTTCTGTGCCTGCCCTTTCACCTCTTGTCTTCTTGAAAACTAATGGTGCTATATCTGACATAGCTTGGTTCTGCCTCTCATCTTGGACATCACAGGTTTACTTGACAATCCATTTTTTGGATAAGGATTTGAAAAAAAGTAATTGTCTTTGTCTCTGGTGCTTCTACTATGAGAAAACTCAGATTAGTATGCATATCTTTTTCTGTGCTAGGTTTATGCTGCTTTCCCCTTTCAATGGACCACTAGCACTGAAGGAATAGTGAATCAAGGCTGCATTCTTCAACATTCTTTGAATGTTTTGAATGCAGTTAGTTTTGGAACCAAGGCTTTCTGTTGTTTGCAGAGGAAGTTGGAAAAGTCCTTTACAATTTTAAAGAGCATTCCACTGAAATGGACTGTTTTAAGTACTGTTGCTTGCCTCAGGATTTCATCTTAAGTTTTCAGTGTGTGCAGGCAGGCTATTACGTCCTCAGGGAAGCTCTCCTACTGCCCTTAATTTTTCTCATGGCTCTATTTTTTTCTCTCATAGTCATCCAGTTTATAATTTTCCAGTCTTGTAAGTGTTTTCATTTCCATTAGTTTCCTGTTCTGTTCCTGTACCTCCTTTTTCAAAATTGTCTTACCTTACAGTTCTAGGATTCTCTCCCTTTTTTATTAAATTTTTACTGACCTCTATTGGTAAGACTATATCCTTAGCTACTCTTTCAGTTTCTGGAATGTCTTATGCGTTTGTCCCTTTACGGAAAAGCTTTACAAGCAGCCAGTTGACTTTCCATGTACTTTTGTTCTAACATCCTAATTTTTTTATGAAATGTATTGCTGAGAATGGGTTCATATTACGTTGTCGAACTTTCAAATGTCTGAACGCTATATGGTCAAACCCATACATTTGAACTTTCAAAAGTTCGAAAACTTCAGAAAAAACTTCAGAAAAAAACCCAGAAAAACCTACCTGACGCCCCCCATACCCCCAGCTATTTAAATATACCAGCTCCGAGATCGCACTACAGTACAATAAAGGGAAATCTTTCCTTTCCGCACTGAACAGAAATCCCCATTGAAACTTTTGAACTTTTACAAGTTCGAACATATGGGTTTGAAAATATGGCATTTAAACTTGTTACAGTTCGAGAACGTAATATGTATCCACTGAGAATATCTTATCTTTTAATATTTCTGAGGCTTCAGTTCAGAGCTTCACGCCAAAGCAGCGTTATTGACTGGGCCCATTCATGTTCCCTGTACTGTTTATATTTCTTTAACAAAATAAAAAAACATTAGTAAAGTGGAAACCAACCAAACTATTAGTTTGGGAGATTTATTTTAATCACCTACTGCAGTTTAAAATATCTGAAAAGGATAGTCCCTACCTGTTCCCTTCAAAATAAATATTTTGCTGTGTAGAATGGTTTTTGGTTACTATTATTTTGTAGTTCATGGAGTATGGTGATAATGCTCTGATAGAAAAAGACAAATTTGTTAAGGGCTATTATAGCATGCGACCACAGTTTAACAAAAATTAAGTACCCCCTGCTTCACTTGTTAGGGTTGGGTTTCGTACTCGACAGTCAAATCTGCCAGTACTGACCAGCAAATGATAGTGATGACTTCTTTCGCCATTACATCTTTGACAGTAACTGTCCCTGACTTTTTCTTATAAACTTAGAATAACAGGATTTGTGTTTGCCTGCATTTTCTGAAGGATATGAAGTCTAAAACTCTAATGTATGTCATTAATTAGTGACTTTAATCCTCTAATCCTTTGTAAGAAAACCAGATTTTATGAGGAAGAGACCAAACATATGAGGAAAAATCCAGACATCCTGTGAAAATCTGGAAAACTGAAAGGCATGGAAGGTGAGTGCAAACTTAAGAGACTGAGTTATGCTGTCTTTCTATAGCGCTCAGTAAGTGCTTTACAGCTTTGTAAGCTGGCAAAACACTTAGCGCTTTTTTATTCTGTAACCAGTAGTGAATGGAGCAGATGCTCCATGCACTACAAAGAATCATGATTGAGTCTAATCATGTGTACTCAACATGAATGCCAAGATTTACTTCTCAAGCTTCATTTGAGAGATGAATTTCTTGGCATCCAGCTCTCAAACACATAATAAGCTAGTTATGATTGACAACCCACTCATAATCTTCTGTACTATTGTTAGCCATGCCTCATGACTGTATTTAATAAAAACTCACATGTTCTTGTTTTATATACACAGTAGTATTTTCTAATGCTAAACATATCACATATATTGAGACTGAGAATTGTCTTGCCATTGTATTGTAGACTTTGTTGTTTATTTCAGCATAATGCATGCTCTACCAATCACTCTTTTTACTTAATGATACATTGTTATTGTAGTAGCCAAATAACACAGTTTGAAATATTCATAAGGGCATATGGTCTGTACCCTCTGCTGGAGAGATTTAGAGATTGCTGACATGCTACTCTAGTAAGAAGGAATTACAGGAGTAATGTAGAGCAAGTCAATGAATCAGTAAACTTCACTATTTGGGAGCAAAGCAAAAAAAAAATGTATAAAACTGCACAATGTCTTTTGATGGCATACACACATTCAATCTTATGGCCATTAGCAGGAGTAAGTACTGCAAAGTCTGAATGTATGTGTGTACAGGTGTGCACAAACATGTAGGGGCATGAGTGCAGCTGTCTGGATGTGCCTGCATGTGTGCGCGTGTGTGTGCATGTGTGTGTGTGTGTGTGTGTGTGTGTGTGTGTGTGTGTGTGTGTGTGTGTGTGTGTGTGTGTGTGTGTGTGTGTGTTTGTGTTTGTATATGAGATGGAGCATGAGTGTAGGTAGGTGTGTATGTTTGTGCATGTCTGTAGGTACTTATGCAACTGCATTGCATGGGTTGATGGGGAGAACTAGCATAGTTAGATGTAACTGTGCAATGTTTGATTCAGAGACATGATAATGAGCTGCTAATGAGATGTGGTTTTATCATATCTCTGAATCTTATTATATGTCCATTGTGGTATTGGGCACTGTGGTGTTGCCGACACCATGCTAACTGTGCTGTATGTTCTGAATTCCAGTCAGTGCTCTGCAAGTTTGCTTGTCTTCGCTATTTATGAACCATATTATTTGTTTCAGTTTTAGGCAATAAGTTTTCCTTAGAAAATGTATTTAAATACAAACTGATTTCTTTCCTTGTGATGAAATAACATTAAAGACTGTCTTTGTTTTCATTTAGTTGCACCAATTTGCGAAGGAAATCAGGTTTTCACTGAATGTGACAACGCATACCAGCCCACTTGCTCTCAACAACAACCGTACAATTCAAATAAAGATTCATGTGTACCTGTATGTAAATGTGACGGTGGTTAGTTTCAATATTATTTTTTACTATTATTTCTGTGTGAAGCATCCTGTCTGGCATTACTTGTAATAACACAATGACTATATTTTATGTTTTTTTTTATGTTTAAAACAAAAATAATATTGGTTCTGTGCATTTTTTCCAGATTCAGTGCTTAATGACATTGACAATAATAATCAGTGTATTGGAATTGATGAGTGTCCTTGTATGTTTGATGGAACTATATATCGGCCTGGAGAAACAAAAACATCTTTCTGCGATTTTTGGTAAACTGCATTTTTATTGTGGTTTATAATGCATTATATAGTATCTTAAACTGCATTTTTTTATGTGATCTATAATTTATTGTATATCATTTTTCTGTGGAAATCCTAGATCTTCACTTTTCTGTCCTTTTCATTCTCTCGCATTGCTTGCCAGTAATTTACCAAACTGAAAACTTTTAAGAAATGAGCTAAGCTTTTTCCATTAATATGTTTTTCTTAACTGTTCTTCCCTAGTTTTAATCTGTCATCTGTATAGCAATGTGGGAAAGTTTTATTTTGCTGTTAAATCACATTAAAGCTGTTGCATAACTAAAATCATGGAGGTCATTGTAAGTAACTGTTGCATCACAGTCATCAGGGTTTATTTTTAGGCTACAGGGTTGAACTGGACTGTGGGACTTCTGCTGATGAATGAAGGTGAATGTGTAAGCACGTTAATTTGCTTATTTGCCACTACTGTAGTTAAGATTAACTGGCTAAGTCCTGTAGCCATATTGTTTCACTTTTATTGTTCTCTGAAGGCACTTGGCTCAAATTCTGTATGTAAATGACTGGCCATAACCAGTCCAGATAAACTGCTTAAAAGTAAAATGAGTGAAGTAAAAAACTTAAAATAAGTTAAATAAAATAAATAAGGAATAGTTTCCCCAAATTATAATATCTATTGCTGTAAGTGCTATTGTATGTATGTATTGTATTTAAAAATGCTAGAGTCACTATTCCATACAATAAGTGCAAAGTGCAAATTTATTTACAGTGAGGTATAAAGGTGAAATGAAAGCAGGCTTAATTCTTCAACAGAAAGGTAACAGTCCTCCAGTAAGTGCTGTTAATCCAATTGCTCCTACTAAAAAGAGAGAGAGAGAGAGAGAGAGAGACAAATGTCTCTTTAACAACAGTGGCAATCAGTGATTGTTTCTTTTCAAACAGCCTTTTCCACAATGACTGTCTCTGTCTCTTTCTCTCTCTTTCAGTTTCCTTTTAAAGAACAAGAGGCAAGTGTGAAGGTTTGTCCCCATACACTGTCTTTGTACTGAAGCTCCAAAATTCTACTGTTGCCACTATACCACAAGCCTCTTCCTAGTAATGAACTGTGGAGAGAAACACTATGGTACAACCTTATCCCACTTCAGCTGGGCCACAAAGCCAAACACTGTTTGGTAACATGTCTAGGCCTGAAGAAAGTATAACATCTCTTCAGAGGCACATTTCTTTGGTCCACTTGTTTTTGTACTATGTACAGCACCAAGTAAAGAGCAGTGGCCTTGGCTTCAGCCAGGACACAATATGACAGACCACAGTCCTTTTCTTCAGTGGGTTTATTTCTGAATATTGCATGACCTCATTTTAGGTTTTGTGTTTTGTGCAGGCAATGAGTTTTCTCTTATAGATAGTAAGTCTGTCATTTTGGACTCCATGACTAGTTTAAGTTTACCACATGTCTTAAGATATTTTGTTCACTCTTAGTTGGATCCAGGTTTGCCTCTGTAGCCTCAGGCTCTGCAACTGTCTCTTCTACAGTATTAGTAGGTGTGGTAGTGTGCCCATCAGCACCACCCTTTTCACTGGTTTCTATGCTTTTCAGACCCATAGGATATTTGCTTTTCTGTATATTGGTCACAGCTCTCTCTCAGTTTTAGAAGATAAGTGTGTGTTTTTTTTTCCATTTAAGGGAAATATTTTTCTTTTGCAGGTTTTTTACAGAATTATGACTTTCTTGCAATTGTTCAGTATGAGAAACAGGGATTTGTTTTAATTTACTGTTTGCTTCCTCCAAGAATTAAAAAAACAAAAATCCACCAAGAGATAGCATACACGGCAGGATTATGTAATAAAATCAATCAGTTTATTGTAAACGCTTTCGCATTGTACGACCAATGCTTCATCAGACAATCAGAACTAGTGTTTGTTCTTTGTTTACTTGCTTTCCTGATAATGTTGGCATTCATTATATAAAAGAATATTTACATGAACATATTACCAATTCCACTGTCTTTATTAGTACTTTGTGTATGTTTTTAGAATTGACATTAGAGGACAACGTCTTCACCTTTAATAATGAATATTTTTTACAAAAAAACTGGAGTGGCAATGGGTGCTCCATGTGCAAATTCCTCTGCCAACATAGTAATGGCACATTGGGAGACTAGATTGGTTTTAGCTAAAGACAGATTTAAGAAATAGATTTATTATTATAAGCGATTTGTGGATGACTTATTTATCATCTGGGAGGTGATATAACTGGTCTAGACCAATTTTTGCTTTATATTGAATCTACCACCACCGATTTGAAATTTACAATGCGCACTTCCAATGAATGGATACATTTTTTAGATGTCTCCTTGTCCTACAAAGAAGGGATTATTCATACAGGCATACATAAAAAAGCTGTAAGAAAAACAGCTTATTAGATAGATCCAATTTGCATCCCAAGCACATATTTGACAATATTGTGAAGGCACAATTTTTACGTCTCTCTCTCTCATTTAGTGATGATGAGACTTTAAAGATATCTTCTAAGGAACTTTTGAGGATAGAGGCTATCCGAACAAAGTTTGTGAACAGCATTTTTGTGCTGTCATTAATGACAGACAAGGCAAGGGGATACTTTATTTTTCAACTAGGAAACAACCGTAAAAATGTATCCATCCCTGTTAAATTGGGAGAATGCAGGATGTTACTATCTTTTACATCTGATCATAAGAGCATTCTAGATATTACCAATAAGAACTGGCATATTTTATTAGCCAATGAAGATATATCTAGGATTGCAGGCTGCTGTCCGAGAGTAACTTATAAGAATTGTAAATCCATAAAAAACAGGCTTTGTTATCAGAATCTTGAAACTAAATTGCCCATTATGTCAGATAGAATTGGAACTTATAGTTGTAGACACTGTAATGTGTGTTCTTTTATGGCTAAGGATTATTCATTTGTGCATTCTATTACCAACAATCGATACACAGTTTTGCATTATGCTGACCGTAGATCCCATGATGTATGGTTTTAAATGACAGTGTCTCTCTTAAAGGACAGACCACTTATACATTATTTTTTTGTTATTTTTTTGTTATTAATGAGTTTGTTTTTGTTTTTGTATCATGTTGTTAAGTTTTGTTAAGTTTTTAATCAAGATGTAATTTACTTTGTTTTTTTTATATTTTGTCACCGTTTTTCTTTTCAATCAGGTTCTTTACATTATTTTTTTTTTTGTTATTTTGATCAATTAATGAGTTCATTACTGTTTGAGTATCATGTCCTTTTGTTAAGTTTTAAGTTATCAAGATGTAATTTTCACTTACATTCTAGTAATTACATAGCAATACCTTATGTGAATATTTTCATTTTTCATTTCAATCAAATACTGGCACAAGTCAGTCTTATATGTGATTGATTTTTGATTGTTTTTTGATTGGCTTGAATCAGCCAGGTTTTCTAAGCTTTTTGTGTTGTGTTGTTAGTGTGTGTGGTGGTATATTATTTGCCTCGTATGCTTTGAATAGTTTATTTTTGTTTTAGTGGTATGTTATATTTATTTTTTTTTTTTTTTGCATATTATGCATCACAGTCTAATAGTTAACATGATGTTTTTACCATTTGACATGCTTACAGGTGATTAAAACAGTTATATTTTGCTATACTATGAATGCCATTATTTAAGTAACTTATAATGTAGATGCAGGTAACTGCTAATATCTTTATAGATTTTGGGCCTGATCATGGTCTGTTGTTACTAATTATTTTGCTTTCCCCAATACTCTGCTTGCTTTGTGTCTGTGACATATGCAATATGTTTTAATGGTGCCTGTTATATTTCTTGATATGTTTATAAGCGTTAAAAAAAGCTTTAGTTTTCTGTATTTATGTTGCAGCAATATCTTTGTTCTACCAAGGATATTTTATTGTTTGGAATGCCTTTCATTTGTTTCATGGTGTCAGTTCAGAGGTTATAAGCTTTATAAAATACATTTTTTGATTAGCTTGCTTTGAATGAGAAGTTTGAGTTGTTTATATAAGCGATGCTAATTTGTGTAACTGCATGTATATTTTGAGTGATTTTTACTTCATTTAGATAGATGTCACATATATACATTTTTTAGGTTTGTGAGATATGTGAAATATTTCATTTTTAAATGATTTTTTCGTATTTGTCATAAAAACACATTTATATATAGATTTATGTTGTCCTTAATTTACCTGTTTAAACTTAGGTTTCAGTGATGTGTGCAGTATCATTATTCTGAATGGTACACATTGATTTTAAAAGATTTGAATGAATGTTTGGTTATGATTGTCTGATGAAGCACTGGTCGTACAATGCAAAAGCACTTACAATAAACTAATTGATTTTTATTACATAATCCTGCTGTGTATGCTATCTCTTTGTAGATTTTTTTGGTTTCTTTATAATTTGTACCTTTGAGATAGCTTAATTCCAACAGTGACAGATTTCTTTTTTTAGTTCCTCCAAGACTTTGGTTTGTTTCAACCTCTTTATTTTTGCACTTAATGCTTAGCTCAAGAATTGAATCATACTTTTATTTAGTTTGCAATGTAACTTTTTTTCTTCCTGCAGTATATTGATTAGATCTACATTATTTTGCCATTCTGTTCCAGCTTCTGGATATATTTTTAAGTGCACTAAAGTCATTGTTATTGTGTCTCTGTATTTCTTTTCATATAACCACTTTGACTTCCACATTAACCAGTGCCATCTGTTTACTTCATTTGTCCTTTTGGATTTATTTTGTTATAGAAGTTGAGCAAATGAGCATGAGTCTGTGTACAATTCCTGACTTTGTTTTCAGCCTGTTGGAGTTGTGACTCACCTTGTACAATCTGATATTTAAAGCCAATTCAAAAAAAGGCTTAAAAGTCACCAATAAAACACCACAAATCAACAGAAGGTGACACTGTGGTGACACCTTGGTGTGCAAATATGAAGGTATATTAACGAGTAAACCAGGAAATGTTCAACAACTCTGCATTATTCAATAAAAATGAAAAGCATTAAGCGCTTTCATCCTTAATTTTCAGGACTTTTTCAGAATGAGCATGCTTTACGAAACTCCCTCTTTTTATGTTATCAATTAAACAAAATAAGAAATTATTTAAATCAGTAATTAATTCCACTTAAAGTAGTACACACTTTGTGGCATAAGTGGTGCTATGAGTTCCTTTGACCTTGATGCCATGTCTTCTTGGCACGTGGTACTATGAGTTCCTTTGACCTTGATGCCATGCCTTCAAAGTTGAGCCAATTGAAGGATTTCCTCACTACTGTAGCTACCTAGTGGTCAACATTTAGGTTACTAGCTAACTGTGTTCCTAGGTCCCTCACAACTGGGTCTACTTTTAGGGGTGTACTATCGGTATTATAATTTGCAGGGATATCTGATTTACTGAAGTGTATGATTTCACATTTTTAGAATTTAGTCTCAGACCATGATTTTGGCATCAGTCATTTCACATTTGTAGGCCTGTTTGTAGGATGTCAACATAATTTGAGTATTTGATGGTTGCTCCCTGCTTGCAGTTGTCAATGAACTTGGTGAGCCACAGGCCCCCACTTTGGCCTTCACTTGAGAGAAGTATATTCCAAACAGGAGGGTTCCCAATAGTGAACTGTATGAAACACTACTAGTAACAGGTTTCTTACTGGAAGTGGATTTGCCTATCTGAACAACATGTGTCCTATCAGTGAGCCAGTTTGCTATCCACCTGAGAATGTAGTGGTTTACACCTCATGCAGTAAGTTTATCTGTGATCCCCAAGTGTGGAATTGTGTTGAAAGCTTTGACCAGGTTTAGATAAGTGGTGTGTACCATTTTACCCTCATCCATGGCCCAGGTGACTTTCTCGAAGAAGTTCACCAGGGTGAGGAGTGCTTCCAGGGAGTGCATTTTTTATTTAAACTTTTAGCATTGAACAGCAGTACGTATAGATGGTTGAGATCAATTTTTGTTATGTCTGAGGGTCTAACAACTTGGCATGGCCAAAAAAGGGACTATGGGGATGGATAAACTTTTTGTTAGTATCCAAAAGCCAAGTGGTGATGAGGGCAAACCATCTCTAGCAAAGCACCATGGTTTGTCAGTCTTGTCTCCACAGGTTGACAGATATTGGATCCCCCTTTTTGTGATGTCAGCAACTAAGCCAATTGTTGAAGTCAATCATTTTTTGCTGGTACTGTGGCATCATCATACTCAAGGCTAGATTCATACCCACCTGAGTGCTCCATCATGTCTCACTTCATATAGTCCAGTGAGGTACGTCTTAGGTCATTTATGCCCACATGGATTATGACCATGTCATACTGGCACTTGTGGTTTAAATATCAAAGTGCATGAGTGATCTGGAGGATCCTGCCTCCAGACAGACAGCTTACTGTGATCTTCTCCTTGTTTAGTCTAGTAAAGGGGACATCAGTATGTCTTTCAATGGAATTCCCAACAACTAGAATGTTAGATTGCATGGTGTCTTGCCTTATGGGCTTGGAAGTGGGCTACTATTATTTTCCGAGTTACGTGTTGTTTGATTCAGTGTCCTTTCTGATTGTGTGCAGGGCCACTGAGAGATGCTTATAGGAGGACTTGGAGGTTTGGGTAGATCACATGTGAGTACTTCTACAAATGTGGGGCTATGTGTTTGTTCCTTAGTGCTGATATAAGTGTTTTAGGTACAACTCTGACAACCTGGTTTGCATTTTTCATGTGTTCATGTGAGAGCTTTGCCTCCAATGACATTGTGCATCTACATCCCTTACATACTATGTTTGTCTGTTCTAAAATTAAGTGGTTGTCAGTGAACATGAGGCAGTTACTATACTGTCTCAGGATGCCCAAATCCACCAGGCCACAAACAGATACAGCAGAGAATCATCTACGCAATTATACCAGATCCTTAGTTGATGGGAAGGAGTAGGGGAGAGTCACTTAGAGGTCTAAGTGAGAGTGTTTAGTAGTATACTTTAGGATGACCCACAGTTGTGCTGCCCTCTGAGGAAACTAGCAGTTCTTTGAGCAGCTATGAACAGTGGATGACTATTGAGAGTGTTTCTTATAGAGGAATTTAAACTGGAAAGGTTTGTATATATATATATATATATATATATATATATATATATATATATATATATATATATATATATATATATATATATATACAAGGCATGGGTAACCATGTTTGCACATTGCTGAAATGTGAGGGTTTTATATCAGCAGGATGAAAGACTTTTACACATTTACCCTCAGGCCAATCAGATACACACACAATAAGCCTTACACCAGCAGTTCCCAAATTGGATGGCTTAAATCAGCCCTCTTCTCCCACCAAAGTGCAGAATAAAACCCTCTTAATGTAAAACAAACTGGTTTTGAGCTTAGCTGCAATAACCAATACTTTACAACAAAAGACAGAACTCCTGCAGTATGAGGAATCCTTGGCAGTCCTAAGAAATGTTCCCAAATACAGATAAATGTATGCAAATGTAGGGAAACTTCTACAAACACAGAAAAACTTTGCAAAACTTTAAAATATTTTGGTGAAAACTGGAGAACTTTGACAAACTCAGAACAGCTTTGGCAGTATCAGAGGAGATTAAGAAAAATCAGGATACTGTTAAAACAATCTAAGAGCAGTACAGTAGCAAACAGATGGTGTTTCTTTAACATGTGCAAGCTGAAAAACAGTGATAAATTCAAACAAATCAATAAATGCAGCACAGAAATGTTAAATAGCAATGAGATAGTTAAAGCCAGTTCAAAACAAAAATCAGCTTTGTTGGTCCATGGATGGTTTTAGATGAAATCCAGGGGTCTTGCAGTTACAGGCAACCAAACCAGACACAGGGAAACTCTGAATAAATGAGCACAGTCTCACAGAACTGTAATGCTTTTATACCAGCAGGATGAATTACTTTTACACAGTTAAGCCCTCAGGGCAATCAGATAAACACACAATAAGCATTCCACCAGCACTTCCCAATTCAGATGGGTTGACTCCGATATCTGCTCCAACTAGAATGCAAAATAAAACCCTCTTAATGTAAAATGAACTGGTTTTATGCTCAAGTGGAGTAACAAATGCTTTACAATAAAAGACAGAACTCCTGCAGTACCTGGAATCCTTGGAAATAAGTTCAAAAACCCTGAGAAAGGTTCCCAGATACAGAGAAATTTGCACAAATGTAGGAAAACTTCTACTGACACAACAAGATGAAAGGCTTTTACACAGTTAAGCCCTCAGGCCAATAAGATAAACACACAATAAGCTTTCCACCAGCAGTCCCCAACTCAGATGGGTTATACATATAATTTAGTGTAGGTAGATGCAACTTCATATGAAATAGTAATACCATATACTATGCACATAAGAGGTAATCATAGGTTACACTGAGCCTCAAACATCTACCCTACAAAGATAGGCTAAAAGCCCTGACCCTCTACTCAGTCTCATACAGACTCCTCAGAGGTGACCTCTGTGTGGCATACAAAGCAATCTCTGACCCCGCCTTGATGAGACTGCTGCATATCTACAAGTCAAGCTCAACTCGAGTAACCTGTACACACGTGACATCAACCTGGTCTGTGATATCAATTGGAATTGATGGTGGGACAGATTTGTGTCCCAGAGACTCCCCCTTCTGTAGAATAGACTCCCTCTCCACATCAAGCAGAGTACCTCATTATCCCTTTTTAAGCGGAACCTGGATAACTGGATGGAGAACAGAAAATACGCCCATGGGATTCCACCTGTGTTACTGCTGGACAGGGGAATCAGGTGCTTTCTTCTTGGAACATAGGCTAAATTCTTGGCTAAGCTTGTAAGGGCCTCAGGGCTATTAGCCTAGTAACATCTTATGATCCTATGATCCTATGATAACCATAAGTTGCAGTGATTTTGAGATGAAGGCAGGTAGAACAGAGATGGAGTGTTTACATGATACACCCTGTGGCATTTGCATTTTTTTATTATTTAATTTTATTTTAAATTTGTGTACTGAGGTTTATGTTTTGTTTATTTGGAAACTGAGTTGGGATTGAAAGTTACTTCTAGCCAAATCTCCCCTAGTCTATATGAATATCACCCCGTGCCTCCACTGAAAAGAGGCTGTTGCCCTAGTGGGGCTAAACACTTCAACAAAAGTGTAAATAAAATAAATAACAGTGCAGTTGGATATTTCAATGCTATTTGTCTGGAGATGTTGGGGATGAACATTTATTTTGTCTGTTTTGAAACTATTTTATTTTGCTGTCAGACTTTGGAGTAGCTGGATATTTCAGTGATATTTCTGGGAGTAATTTGACACAATTTGGAGGTGAATAGGGAAAGGCTGCAGAGAGAGCACTAAAGTTTAGCTGTGGGATTCTGGAATATTGGGCCTGCATTGGATTTGCTCCTGATGTTATAAGATGGGGTAGCTGTGAAGAGACTTGATGCGAGAGGAGATAGGATGTCTTCATGGAGTGGTTTAAAGACCAGAGAACTCAGAAGGAGGCTTGCTGTGCCTAGTAGTAGCAGCCATTTTGCTTTTAATGGTGTGAGGCAATGATGTTAATGATATAGAGAGCTGGCCATGAAGCAATATATTTTACTGGAAATGGTTTGCAATGGTGTGGTATTTTTGTTTGAGGCAGTCATATGCCATATTCAAGCTAGCCAAGCAAAATGCATTTGTTTATGGCTTCTCTTGTTGTTGGAGACAGAAAATGAGAGAGTTTTTGGGTCCAGAATAAGAGTAAGTTGATTTTAGATCTTAGTTTTTAATGTGTCACTCATATTTAAGGTACTGAGTTAGCCAAATATCCAGGTATCTAAAGAATGTGGTGGTTTCTATATGATCATTGAACTGATCTTTCATGTGGAAAGAGCTGGGACATTTTGCTAGTTGTTTGCTTGTTCTGAAGATCATCTTTTTTTAGGTTGAGCAGGATCTTTTTTTGTGGTAAGCCATTTGTTCAGTTCCAGGAGGTCTAGAAAATTATCCATTTGCAACAAAAAGTCTCTATGATTGGCCCTAACACTCCCGCTTAAAAGAAAAGAACATGTCATTATTCTCTAACAAGAATGATTGGCAGTGGCTGTTTCTTCTGAAATAGACCTTGCCACAATGTCTGTCTCTGTCTCCCTCTCTCTCTGTCTCTCTCCAGAGCCTTCCCTTTTACAGTAAGAGGACTGAGGCTTCCTTCATTCTGTATATGTAAGGGTTCCTTCTCTCACACTGCCCTAACATTACATACAGTGGTGGTTGTGCAATCTTTTACTTTGCTTAATTAACTATGCTACTTTTTTACCATATGTTACTATTTGTGGACACAATCCTTGCCTATAGAAAAACATACATGTATGATAAAGCAGAAAATGTAATTTTGTTTGTTCATTCATTCCTTATTATCTAGGTTGGCTGCCACTACGAAGACAATATTTACAGAGTAGACTTGGGCAGAAAAGTGTCCATTATCATGGCAACAGTATTTTCAAAAAGACACAATTGGCATAATGGTTAAGGTGTTCACCTCCCAAGCACAAGGTACAGGGTTTGTTCCTGACCTCTGGTCAGTGTCTACCTGCAGTTAGTATGTTCTTATGTCTCTGACGGTCCCTCCCACCTCTCTAAAACATGCTGGGTTTTTCCATCTTAAAGATACCCAAATTCAAATGAAGTCATGAATCAGGATCAATATGTGTAAACCATCCACATTAGGTATCAGCTGTCTGTTGTCTGGATAGAAGAGCATGGATCATAGCCTGTGTGCTCAGCAGCTCTTAGTGAATAAGCTACTTGCTGGCCAATGTTCAGTTGCCCAGCCTGGGATAGCTCTGTTGAGTGAAAGCAGGACATAAAATCCATTAACCTGTCAAACATAAACTAAGCACTGTTGTACTGAATATAGGTGCATTGACAGAATGTGGCAGTGGATGACATAATGGTAAGGAGGAGATTGGACATCCTCTGTATCCAGGAGACAACGTGAAAGGGCAGAGCAGCAAAGCAATTTCATTTGAGATCCAGAGTCTACTACTCTGGAGAAGGACCAATTAGAAATAGAATGGGCATTAATATGAGAGACTTCTGCAGACAGTGAGGGATGTCATTAGAATTAGTGATATACTCACTGCAGTCAGACTCCAGTGTAAGGACTGGGCAGTATTCATAATCTCAGCCTATGCCCCACATCACATCAGGGTTGTGATGGTGAGGAAAAGAGTGCATTCTGGTAGTAGCTGCAGGACCTACCAGATAAAACAGGGCAGCATTAGTTGGTGTTGATAGCTGGGAACTTGATTGCTCATATTCAACAGAAATAACAGGATTAGAGGACTGCCTAGGTCCATATGGGTCAGGCAACAGGAATAAAAAAGGGGAGGCCATTCCAGACTTCTATCTGGCAAATGGCTTAGCAGTGGCCAGCAGATGACAGAGCAAGAAAGGCAGTCACAAGATCACATATACTAGTAACAAACATGCAACTCAACTAAGGTAGACTTTGTTCTACCTGGGTCAGGATTACATATGGTAAAGTCATCCTCACAAAAACATTCATCCCAGAGCATGAACTACAGAAACTAGGTTGAAGACCTAACCGTTGACTGGAGTGAAAGCACAAAAGACCTATACTCTAGCACCTCAGGAAGAAGATCAAATAGGTGAAATCAAAGAAGAATGGCAGCATCTCAAAACAACATGTGTACAGACTTTACAACAGATATGCAGCTAATCCACATATGGAACAAAGTTCATAAGGAAAGCTTGTAGTAGAATGCAGAAGTCTATGACGTTACTAAAAGAAAGAAGGAGTGCAGGAAAAAGTGAGGGATAGGAAAGATGGACCGGGCTAAGAAGGAATACTGGATGTCTAACAAAGTGGTTAACAGAGTAGTTGCAATAGCAAAGAACAAGGCATCAGAGTCACTCTATGAGATTATGGAAAATGGCTCAGCAGATGACAGAAAGAAACTTCATCAGGCTGCAAATCAGAAAGGAAAAGAAGGTAGTGCTCATACACCATTCATAATGGATGACAGCAGCAACCTGCTTACCAATCCACAGTTCATCAAAGGCAGATGGAAGGAGTATTTCCTGCAACTTCTGAAGGATGGACAAACCCTCAAAAGCTGTACTACTGCATACACAACTTACAATGAAAGAGGAAGAAGACACCACTGTTGAGAAACTAGGAACAGCACTATGGAAAATGATAGAAAGTAACAGGCTCAGATGAGTTCATGGCACACATGATTAAGAAATTGCGTGATTTAAGAAAGAAATGACTCTTGAGGGTATTCATAGCAGTATGGAGAGAAAGGCATATTCCAAATGACCTGAGAATAAACATTCTAGTGCCAGTGTACAAGAACAAAAAGGACATTCACAACTCTGGGCAGAATCGAGTTATCAAACTCTTGTGACACTGCATGAAATTGCTGGAGTGGGTGGTTGATAAACGAATACACAGAGATGTAGAAAGTCAGATGGAAGATGAACAAATCTGGATTCAAATCAGGATTCAGCACAGTCAACCTAATGCTTGCAATGAGAAAGACAGTGGAAAAGAAGCCAGAAATAAGGAGAGAGTTCAGCTGTACATAACTAGGCATGGAGAAAGCATATGACGAGGTCGCAAGAAAGTTGATTTGGGCAGTTCTGTGATGGTACAAGGACCCAATGACACGATGGTTCAGCTCTGAGCCCAGTGGTAGTCACACTGCTGAAGGGGCTGCAACAGCAATCAGGTTAGAAAGTACAGCTCAGTAAAGCTGTTGCATCCAGATGATGTGGAATTACAAGCAAACTCTGAAGAGAAACTGTTGGAAATGATAGAGGAATGGAATGTGAGTGACAGGACAGATCATGTATTAACTTATATAGACTTAAGGAGGAAATAGCCTCTAGATCAGCTGAGTTGGTGGCGGTGCCTGCAAATCTGTGGGATTCTCACTCGTGGTATGTATTCTTCAGACACTCATGAACTTTTAACCAGGAATGCAATAGGTAGGACAGCCACGAAAATTAGTACATTACAATATGCAGAACTGGATTTCCCAGCCATAGTCACAGCCCAGCTGAAACATCAGTGGCAGAATTTTCTTCAACAGGGAATCACTCAGAGGGAATGGAAAACATGTTTACAAACATTAAATGACACAAATCTCTCTACAATTGTAAACTTTTTCTATTGAAAATGGTGTACAGCTGGTAGAGAAATTTCAATCCTCTCGAGATGGAAGCTGTTGAAGATCTGCAGAGAAAGAGGCACACAGCATTAATATGATTGGGTTGTGCAAGGAGGTAGCCCATGTATGTTGAAGGCTTATTTCAGGGATCTGCATTGCCACAGGTCATTCCCTAGAAATAGAAGATTCACCCAAGTTCTGGTTACTTGGCATTACAACATTTACTCAGATCATACCTAAGACTGACAGATATTGGATTAGATGTGCACTGATTTTACAGGACTGGAAAGGCATTTCTTCTCATTGGGTCAGGGAATATCAATTCAGGATTGATAGCCTTAAAGTATGACATAATTAACATCTTGCTATGAAGCGTTGGTCAGAACTATGGTGTATACTGTTATTTCAGTTATTTCTAGACATCTGAGTTGTTTAAGTATCTTTAAAAAGCAAACTGTTTTTCTTATTGCTAAGATTGTAATCTTTCTATAATCAGTGATGGATGCATGCGAATATTGCATGAGTGAAAAATGGTTGGAGAACTTTGAGGCCGATCTGCTTTACTTCATTATGGAGAGTTTATATTATTGTTCGAATCTTCAATAAATGTTTAATAAAAACAGCTGGTCATTCACTACTTGCGTATTGACAGTTAAACCATACAGTTGAGTATAGCTGAAGATAACCTGTAACTCTCCTAAATAATCAACATCTAGAGTTTGAGGACACATGAACTTGTATGCATAGCAAAGGCAATAGATTCTGAGTAGCACACTGGCATAACATGTAGAACCTGGATTAACATACTAGGTTTTGTAACATACACAGTTTAATTATAAAGGCAGTAAACAAAAGAGAGACTTTAGAAGTCTGAGTAAATAATACTTGTAGGTGGATTACTCAGATTTGGAAAGAAATTATGATATTTCCAGTATATTACTGCAAACAAACAATACATACCCAGCAACCATGAATATGTAGGAGCAAAATATTTTGGATCAGTATACAGACTACAATACCCATCAGACAACCAAGTTGTACAGATGTACAGCAAGATCATGTTATTAGGTGAGAAAGACAAAGGCCATGGGTTATGGTTATGCTTTTAATAACCAAGACTAACAAAATTACAAGGGGCATAGCTAGAGAAGCAAATTCCAGGAGAATAAAGTAGTTATTCCTCCTAAAAGGCCATTTATGAAGCCTCATTTGGAGTCAACATATCATATTTTAACTTCTTACCCCAAGAATAACATTAGTTGCTATAGAAAGGAATGTGTGACATAATGTTTGGCAGTTGGGGACTTGGGGGGTTGACTATAAAACACAGGTTGAATTGTTTATAATTACAAGGCATGCATAGTTTTGAAAAGAGAACAGAATAGAAAAGGAGAATTTACTCAAAAGTTGTAGGATCCCATCAAGAATGTGTTGATACTTAAGAGAAAACAGAGAGGTGGGAAGAAGGGGCAAATTTGGATGGCAAAGGGGAACTATTTGTATCTCAAAAGAGGAACAGAGAAGAAACTGTATGGTGTAGAAACTAGTACCAGGAAATACTATACATTGACTGATTATGAACTGTGTGTGTCAACCAATGGTTTAAAAACTTCTATGAGAGATATACCACAGAACAAGGGATTACTGTATCACCTTGAGACTTCCAAGTTCAAAACACAAGAGCTTGTAAATTCAGCACAAATATTGTTTTGAGTACATAAAAACTATATGCATTTGTACTCAAGGAAGTCATAAATGTGTGGAAATGAGTAACTACAGGACAAAAAGTATTTTTACAAGGAGATAGCCCCCCTCCGCACCACCCTCATGAAGAACGTTGTTCTCCACACTTCTCTTACTTATATAGTTTCACTTTGAGGTTTCACCCTCTTAGAGAGACATAATTACTAAACTATGTAAATATTTTCTCTACTACCTGTCAACCTCAGAAACCACTTGTTTGTGCTTCTTAGCCTTTACAAATCACCATAATAAGTAGCAAGTGAATTACTACCAATGAATTAGTAGTCTGAGCAAACAGAACTTACGTAAGTGACAGTAAACAGACACAGAAGAAAGAAAGAAACAAAGATTAGGTCTGCATGGCCTTGTTATATCCTTTGTTAGATTCTAAATCACTTGTCTTATCAATGGCAAGATATTTTTTTATAGAATAACTGATTTATCATCAAATCATGTTACATTTCACATAATTATGGCTGCAAAGTGAATTTTAACATTATAGCACTCCTTGACATAGTCTAGCAAAACTAGGTGGAAGTGGAAGAAACTGATTTTATGACTAGAAATAATGTCTTTCTGCAAGTATGTTTTTTTTACTCCATCTCAACAGGGTTATGTAGCCTCTACTCCCTGCCAACAGGAGAATGTGATCCTGTGTTTCCTATAGCAACCAAACAATATTAAACTATTTGTCAGAAATGAACAACTGTCTTTTTTCTTGCTTTCTTCTTTTCTTTATTTAAATTTGTTAACCAAGTAGGTAAACTGGTCCAAGAACCCTTTTCTCAGGCATGACCAAAGCTAATGGCAGACATGGTACAGTGTTATAAGGCAATGCAGCACAGCAAGACTTTACAAATATAGTGTCATGAGTACATAGAAATATATCACAGGTCTACAGAAATCAGTGCATAAAATTTATAGGAACGTACTACATAACAAAGGCATGATAACTACAAGGATTTCCGTCTTCCACTTTTCACTCTCTACAGCATAGATGGTCAGTGATTAGGTATTTCTTTCACCAAATACCATCAACAAATGTATAACTATCTGTAAGATATGTAGTACATCTGAAAGTATGGGCAAGCAAACGATACATAGTCAATATCATTCTTTGGGTACTGTTCATAAACATTGTGTGCTCTGGAGCAGGGCTGATACACCATATGATGGCATACCTATGTGATTCATAGTCAAATGTACACAATAAGGTAAGACCATGAATGTAGCTTTACCCTGCTGTGTAGCCACAGCATTATATGTGCAGACTAAATATGCAAAGACCCCCCCCCCCAATCATACATGATTTACACACTCAATACCATCTGCATGCAGGCTACTTCCAATGGGGTAATCTACAAGACCCCAGCTGCATACAGTCAAATGGCATTGAGCTTGTTAGCACAGTGACACAACTTCCTTCCATATATGGTGATCAGCATATAGATCAGTGCTGTATTAAAATGGTTTACATGGTAAGAACAGTTCTATGGGCAACAGAACAGTCCTATGGGCAACAGAGCTTCCTAAAAATAAAGCAACACTGCTTCCACAGCTACACCTTACCTTGCCAGCACTTAGTGGCTCCTCCAGATGGAAGCTGGTACAGAACCAGCTCTCCTTATTGCAGAATATCATTGTGAACTTTGCTCTGATGTCATGCCTAATGAATGGTGATGAGATATGAATTGCAGTTAATTATGACAGTGGAGCAATGTACTGCAGGGAAGAAACATACCTTATTAACAGTTTGGTTAGATGCTTGGACTGCAATTCAGTGATTGTACTGTCAATAACACCAGCATACAGAGCTATAGCATGTTTAGTTGGCATCCTGGGCACTTCCCCCATTTTGTACCCCCATACTGAAGATGAAGATAAAAAGAAGTCCTACGGTTATTCCACACTGATTTATGTGGCTCACCTTTAGCATGAATATGACCTCTCCAGACATTTTCCTTACTTCAGCTTATCATGTACATTTACTGCCAGATCTTTCCCTTACTTCAGCTTATCATGTACTTTTACTGCCAGATCTTTCCCTTACTTCAGCTTACCATGTACTTTTACTGTCAGATCTTTCCCTTACTTCAGCTTATCATGTACATTTACTGCCAGATCTTTCCCTTACTTCAGCTTATCATGTACTTTTACTGCCAGATCTTTCCCTTACTTCAGCTTATCATGTACTTTTACTGCCAGATCTTTCCCTTACTTCAGCTTAACATGTACATTTACTGACAGATCTTTCCCTTACTTCAGCTTATCATGTACTTTTACTGACAGATCTTTCCCTTACTTCAGCTTATCATGTACATTTACTGCCAGAAAGTAGCTACTTCTTTGGGATTTTCCTCCAAAATGCATCTATTTGAACTTGTCTGCATCAAACTTTTCCAGTAACATCAACAGTTTGTTCTCTGCCCATGAGTGATTCATCCATGAACCCATTTTACAACTTTTGTAGAAATTTCAAGATGGTCACATAACAGTTAACAAATTCATTAATGCTGTCTTCATTCTATAACTTATAAAAGAACAATGCTTATGGGCAACTTGATTGCTTAGAAGTAACTCTGAATTAATCATCATATGACTGGCTTTACCATTCTGTGCTACTATATGAAAAAAAAAACTTTATTCTGAAGAATACACAATGCTAAACTGACAACTAGTCTTGCAGGCACCAAGGAGGGTAAAAATACTGTGTAAAAATACGGAAAGTTAAGCAATGCAAATTCTTGCAAAAACAGTCTAGAAAACAACAATTAAAGCTGTTGCTCCAGATAAAGAGTGAAGGTTTTGTTATAGGAATTTACTCTTCCTGGAGAAATTATGCTATGTAAAACATTTCCCATTGTTTAAAATGTACTAACAATACTGAATATTTAGTAAATTTGGCCTTACTCTTTTCAGAATAAAAACAATAACTTAATAATCAGTAGAGGCTGAAATGAAGCACTTGATTCCAGTCTAAACTGGGAAACTCATCATCTAGACTTTTACCAAATAAAACAACACTCTCAATGAGTGAGAAAATCTCAGGAGAGATTTCTAGAGTTCTTTGCCGCAATAAACCTGAATTTGCTTTCTTTTGTGGTAGCAACAAATCAGCATTTTCACCTTTTCCCATATTCTGACTCCACTTACTCAGATAGTTTCATCTACAAGATGGTTCTATAAGCCCTTTTGTATTAATATGGACATCAATCAAGCAGATACTGAATTTAGAGATAGCTGCTGGTGACTGAAGTCTCAGTTACTATCGGGCAGGTATGGTTTAATATGACACAGAGTTATGTGAGTGATTTATTTTCTGCTGTGAGTGAATATGGTAGCATTGTTCTCTTTGATGTGCAATGATCACATTATAGTGCAGTGCCAAGAAGTATTTTTATTTGTCAGGACACTTACAGCAAAAAAATATGGGTGCAAACAAATATCACAATATGAAAAGTTAATTCAAGAACTAGAGAGGGACTTCAATGAAAAGTAAGATCATTTTGAAAGTCAAATACTAAATGGATCTAAACTGCAGGGCAAATTCCTGTCACTTCAAAGGGAGGAAAAGATGCTTTTAGAAGCAAGATATTAGCCCAGTATTTAGTGCAGGGTCAGCAACGTTCAAGACTGTGGTTAACCAACTGAAGCCCCCTCAACCATCAACAATATTTTCTGTAAAAATGCAGATGTCTTGGACCATAAACAGGTCAACAAGTATTCCTTGAGACTTATAAGGAAGAATATAATTTACTGAATGTTAATCTTGACTTGGATGACTTTAAGGATTATTTAAGGGACTGCAGAAGTCCTTTGCATTCTGAAGATGATGTAAAGTTTTCAGTAAGCCTACTTCACTTCTTGACATTTATTAAGCTAGATATTTTCATTATCATCATTATTATTATTAATGGGGTTGGGGGTGGTATAATGGTTGAGGTGTTTATTCCACTGGCACAGATGCAAGGTTTGATTCTCACCTTTGAAAGGAAGATTGGCCAATCTTAAAATGGCCCACAGGGATGGCTAGCCTAGTACTTACATATGAGCCTATGAAACTAATCATAACTCTGCAAAATCAGATTGTGTCAAAGATCAGTTTTACTGTTCTTTTTTTACTTTCAAATATTTTTATTTTTTTCGTAAATGTAATATTGTTCAAACAAGAAATGAAGATTACAGAATATAAAATATCATTGATCAATATGTAAGAAAATGAAAATATATAACAATAAATCTAAAAAGAAAACATAACATAAAGTAAAACTATTCACAAATGTGTCTGGTCAGAATAAATAAAACTTTTTTTTTATCTTATACTGATCACAAAACATATTAATGGATATTATTGTCCATTTTCAATAATATTTCCATTATTTTCAACCATGTGTTATAATATGAGTCCTGCTCATTAGGGCAGAAATTTCCATATGACCAACAGACAATGTAAGATTCTTAAATTCAGTCAAAGAAGGAGAAGACACACTTTTCCATTTGATGGTGATGATCTTTTGAGCTATGGCTAATAACTTCCAAATAACTGAATATTTTTTCCTTGGTACACATTTAGGTAGAGGTGAGGTAAATAAAACTAGTGACTTAGTTAATTGGAAGTTATCATTAAAGACAGTCTAGAAGAAATAACTAATATTTCCCCAATATGCATTAAGAAGTTCACAGTCATAAAATATGTGTTGCCAGTCTGCCTTCAATTTCAACCCATATCTCCAACATCCATCTTCAATTCCAAACATCAGTACTAATTTATGAGGTGTAAAAAAAACTTCTGTGTAAAAATCTCCAGGTAAATACCTGCCAATGTTATGATAATGGAGTCTGTTTAGAGGACTTATGTATACATTTTTTATCATCATCATCTGTTGAAGAATGATCATTAACTAATGCAAAATAGTTCCAATAATTTTTTATGATATATTTTTGTTTTCTTAGTAATGCTGTATATTTTAGACAAATAACCATTTCCTTGAACTGGTTGATTTGTGATAAGTATAATAAATTCAATAACTTTAGACATATCTTGGCTAATTGAAAATCGCAGTATGTCAATGTTGTTTATGACATATTGTCTTAAAATTTGTAAAGTTAACCACATATCATTATCTATAGTGTATTTATTCATTATTTGGCTAATAGAGAGAACCTTACCTGAGTCTGTTAATCAATGCCAAATTATTAAGCTTCCTATTCTCAACCTATTCAATTTGTTAATGTCAAAAGTTTCTATATTATTATATGTATAAGCTATAGGAAGAAGCAAGAAAGGCCAAGCCTTAATGTTAGGGTTGTTATTCAAGAAACTCTTAAATACGGATAAAGTATTGATGTACTGGGACAACATTTTAATATTTTTATTCTCTAAAATACTATTTTTGATCATCCAATAAAAGTGATTTAATAGAATTATTGAGTGATCCTGACTCTGTGACTGAACTGATTCTAACCAAATCTGTTCATGTATTCATTTCCATATAGAAGAATAAGTTGCATTTAACCACAATGTTATATTTTTGATAACAGAAGACAGAGCATAAATCTCTGTGTCTGGAAGGTTAATTCCTCCTTCTTCCCAATCCATCAAATGGCTGTTTAGAGAAATTCAAGGTTTATTGGGAACCATAAAATTTTAATATCAATTTATTATATTCTTGTATAATGTAATGTAAGTTTAGCTAGTAGCTAAATGAAAAGCACTTCATCTGTACTGTGGTTTGTGTTATTAAATATTTTTAACTGTCTTCAGAGGAGTACACATACAGCTTTTTTATTTGTTTCTTGTATAATGTGTTTAGGAGGGAGAGAGATAAAACTTGTATAAGATATAAGATCTTAGGTAAACAATTGTTTTAATCAGAAACAGCCTGTCTCCCATTGTAAATAAAAATGTGTTCCAGTTGGACATTATTAGCTTAATTTTATTTAAAATAGAAGTATAATTAAGTAAGAGTATCTCATTCAAATCTTCTAATATAAAAACACCTAAATAATTCATTTTGACATCTAATACAATATATTTAGAAACCTTTTTATTTATAAAATTCTTTTTACAGTTTATGAGTATAATTTTAGTTTTATTTTCATTGAACTGAAGACTGAAAATGCTTTGAAAATTAGCCATAGTGTTAAATAATGCTTGTAAAGAATGATTTGTATTGGTTAGGGTCAGTAAAATGTAATCTGCAAACAACTGGAGTTTCAAATCTAAACCTCTGGTAAATTGTATACCTTTGATATTAGTATCTAATCTGACACAATTCACAAAAGGTTCTATAAGTAGAGCAAATAGCAATGGAGACAAGGGACAACCTTGTTTAGTTTCTTTAGTAATTGTAATAGGTCTAGACTTATGTGACCCTAATTTAACGTTAGCTAATGAATTTTCATATAATAATTTGATTAATGTAGAAAAAACTTTTGGGAATTTATATTCATCTAAAACTAAGAGTAGATAATTCCAATTTATGGAGTCAAAAGAGCTGTTAATATCTATGCTGACTATAATCAAATTTTTCTGTTGAAATTTAATATGATCAATTAGTGTAAGAATTCTTTTAATATTATCATATGATGAAACCTGCTTGATCTTCATGTATTAACAAAGGGAGAAAGTATTTAATTTTGTTAGCATAGATTGCCATAACCATTTTATAATCTACATTTAACAGGGATATTTTTTGTGCAATTTATAATTTTAAATGTATTATTGGCAGGTTGTATTTTTTGTGTCACTGATACTTGTTACTGTAAGCAATACTGAATTTTGTTGTCACTTCTACTTGTTAATGTGGAGCTTTTCTCGCCGGGCCTCCACTGAAAATGGGCTAGCATGGCCCAGTGGACATTTCCGGTAAACAGATGTCAATTAATAAATAAATATATGAGGAACAAAGTTTTTCATCTTTACCAGACTTTATTATCAGGGATATTAAATAATATTTCCACGAAAGGGGGTATGTTTATGTTTTCTTTAACTGAGATATATACTTTTAAATGTAAAGTTAAGGCTTGGCCTGTCAACGCTTTATACATTTCAGGTAAAATATTATCCAATCCTGGGGCTTTATTTGTTTTCAGTTTACTAATTTGTGATTTCAGCTTAGTAATTGTAATTGGTTTATCTGTGAGATCTATCTGCTCCTGAGTTAGTCTGCTAGCAATATATTTATTAGGGAACATTTTAATATCATTGGTTGCTGACATTTCAGAGTTTGATAAATTAAGTGCATTATAATGAACTCTAAATGCTCCCAGAATGTTATTTAAATCAGTTACTTTTTTCTTTGTAACTGGTATGTATAGCTCTTTTATTTGTTTGGATTTAATAATTTTTTTGTTCTGTTTGCCATATGTCTCTGATTGGTAGAATTCATAGAATAAGAGTTTAACTTAATTTTTTCAAGGTTAATCATAGTTTTGTGATGAAGTATTTCAGAATATTTGTTATTGATTTGTTCAAGTTCTGGTATTAAATCAGTATAACCTTTCTGTATTTCTAATTGGATAAGAGATAGGAAATTCACCCTGGGGATTACGTCAGTCACCCTGCTAGACAGGGGTCCAGGGAAGTAAATATTGTGAGAATAAATAGCCAGGGAATTGTTATGGCTAGGCTTCTATATGCCCTAGGGCTGATAGCCTAGTGCCAACCTATCAACCTATGAACCTATAATTTAAGCTTATCTAATGTAAATTTGCAATTCTAACATATTTTTGTTCTATAGTTTCTTCTTATTACTAAACCAAGATAAAACTCTACCATAAATATAAGATTTTAAAGAGTCCCATATGTATATTTCTGATGTATCTTTAGTAGTATTTATTTCAAGAAATGTATTTATCTTGTTTGCAAAGAATTCTTTAAATTCCTTTAAATTTCTTATATACGCAGATATTCTGGTGACAGGCAAGGTGTATACTGGGACAATATATATATCAGAAATAATTGCATTGTGATTGGACAGTGAGCAGGCTATAACCTTAACCCAATCAAATTTTGTTATTATGTCCTTTGAAATATATACCCTGTCTATTCTAGAATGAGACTTATATTGATGTGAAAAGAATGTAAAAACATAATAAATTTGGGTCAGCAAATTCATTAATATCCTTGAAAAACTATTGTGTCAATGAACGTCAAAAGTGCTCTTGAAATGACAGTTTTCTTACATTTGCAATTTGTATCAGTATCCTTGTCATCTTCAATGCAATTAAAATCACCTGCCAGTATTAAACTTCCTTTAGCATAATATATAATGTCTTCAAACTGATTTTTAACTGTTTTAGCCCCCACTCCAGGTATCCAATATAGGTTAATTAATGTACAAATCTTTCTGTTTATTTCAAGAGATACTAAGCAAATTATACCAGAAGAATCATAGAATCTATTAATGATTCTAGGAGTTAAAGTAGTATTTCAAGAGATAACTAAACAAATCATACCAGAAGAATCATAGAATCTATTAATGATTCTAGGAGTTAAAGTGGTATTTTTCAATAGAATTGCTACTCCCTTTTTCTTCTGTTTAAAATGAGAGCTTACTAAAACTGTGTAATTATTACAATTTAATTTATTTATGTCCTCTTTTAAAAGATGTATTTCTTGGAGAAATACCAGCTGAGGTTTATGTAAATTAAGGTATTTGAATAAACTTCTCCTTTAATATTATTATTATTTAGACCATTAACATTGATAGATAAACACTTAAAATCATATTATGAAATGAATTTAGAGAGTGTTATATGTATAAAATTGTGTGAAAATATATGTGAGGTTAGAGAAAATATCAACTATGCATATAATAGGATACTATGAATAATTCTGGAAGACACTAAACAATCATAACTCAAATAATCAGACTTGATAAATTGATTAAATAGCCCAATACCTGACACTATGAGGTATAAAATATCTTGCCTGAATAGAGATACCATCCAAGCAATCCCTCTAACTATATCTTCTATATACAACTAGGCTCTGTCTATGTAAATAATAGTACATGTATTTAATCATTACATATTTATAAATTATAAGCCCAGCCTGAATTAAGAGCAGTGTAACATTTCTAAATAACAAAATAAATCACTTAAGTGGATGTATCTGTAGTCATTTATAAAATTAAAAGAATAAACATTTGTCATAGAAATATGTAAGAATACAAGAATATAACAACCACCTAATATGCATTTAACAAATATGTAAATGTTTAAACTGAGAGCAGATAAAAGGGAAAACATTGAGCACATCTGCTAACAGAACTTCTAATAAGCAATAATTTGTTTGTTATGAGTAGGTTTCGAATGACATAAACAAATGATTTATTTGTTGTAAAGAAAATTAACACTAAATCTCTAAATTGTATATAATTATTCATAAATTATAAATTACAGCAATCTCTAGGAACTGGATTAACTCTTATAAATCCAGACTTATTTACTTTGTGGCATTTGCATATAACTCAATATATATGATATCAAGTTTAACATTTTAGTACAAAATGCAGAAATATATATACAAACACACATATACACAGACAAACTCACATACTCATTAATACATACACAGACATGCGCTTACATGTGTACATGCATGTATAATATAAATCAATGTATGTAATTTAAAGTCTCTGTATTAAGTATCAGATAAGCCTTTATGTAAATATTGTTAACATAACAAAATGTTGCCATTTTTGCAGCATTATATGAAATAAATATATATTTTCTGGATGACAATCCTTGGAGTGGCTAAGGCTGATAGGGATTTCAGGCAGGCCTCAGATTAAAGACTACATACTGCTGCAAAGGCTATCCTTCTTGACTTGTTCCTTCTATTAGAGTGCATCCTTCAGTTATTTCCGAAGCTCTAACTGTCTTGTAATAATCAACAATTACTTCACTGGGAGCAAAATGGATGAAGCACCAAGCAAAGACAAGATGAAATCCATATCACAGTGTCTGAAAACTAATTTGCTGTCTTATTACAGAGTCAGAGTTTAAGAAAGATTTGCTTTTAAGAAATACATAGACAGAAGCAGTAAAAAAATGCTACAATTCACAAATGTTTGGTGCAATGATTATGAAGTATTGATAGTATCTATCTGTATGCACAGGAAAAAATATTTCTGCATCAAATGAGTTACAGCTGTAAGCAATTATCAACAACGTGAAACAAAAAAATGTATTAGTTTTGACCAGTGTTGCTAGTGCTTCCAGTGTGAGTGTTCAAAGTTCATTCTGCCAAGGATTGGAATCCTTGAACTGTTATCCCCCCCCCCAAACAAAAAGGGCCAAAAACATTTTTAAGTGTTTCTGTAGGTGGAAAAGCTCCACTGCATCCCACAGTGTGGGGGACTAGCTGCCACACCACAGATTTATATTTACCAGCTCCAAGACTGTACAAGTCACATTACCCTTGAAAAGGCTATCTCTGCTGGCACAACATTGATTTCTTATAGAGGAGCTTTGGCCATCAGCAAGTTGAATTTCAGACAAATGAAGCCTAAGAACTCAGTCTTCATCTACCCATATGTTACCATTACTTAAGTGTATGCTCTTGCTATAAAATTGGCTTAGAAACAAACCATCAGACAACTGATTACCGTCCATATTCATGTCAGACTTGCCACTATTTTAAAAAATAATCCCATTTCTACTTGCATTTAGAATAATTATTTAATTAGAGAGAAGTGGGAAGACCTAAGCCTTTAATTTTAAGAAAACTGAATCATTCTGTCATTGTGTGTTTAGAGCCTGTAAGAAATAAAATAATCATGATTGTTAATTATTAACTTGCCTACTATCTAGGTTTAATGAGAGACTTACCAAACTTCTGAATAAGTCAAAACACTTTTCTTTTGTTTTCATTTAAATTCTCCCATACTACTTGCTCTTATTCCCTCCTGTTTCCTTTCCACCTTTTCCTTGTATGGTTCTGCTTCCAGAACACAACACTCCAAAACCAGCTCAGCCCCATTTTTCTTTTTCTTGGTTTATTTTCTATTTAAATTCTTAATATACAATAAACATTTTGTTATTTAAATAGTTCCGTTTAATAACAAAAAACAAATGCCCTAGACTCTACCTTTATCCTCGGGGCTAACCTCACTACTAGTGCGACTGGAGGAACAGGAGTTGTTTGCACAGCTGTACTCATGCCGTGCTAGTTTAACAAAGCTTTACAGAAACAGAAAATGTCTCATGAGCTTGGAAACTTATGGAACTGTGAGTAAAGAAAACTAAGTATGCCTTGAGCATACAAATTAACAAAGCAGAGGGGAAGCTTGAAATTGCAATAGCAAACACAAAAACAGAAAAAAAAGCTTGATCTCATAAATGCTAAGACCAGAAGTTAATGGGTGAAAGTCATTTACAATTTATGCACACCCAACTGATCTAATTAGTCAGCTCAAAGCATATATCAAACAAGACATAAATTACACTGGCAATTAATAATAAAAGAAAGCCTAGACATAATAATGAAACACAGTACCAAGATGTATATAGAGTCATACCATATAACTCGCACAACTGCTAGCTTCCAGAAACAGCAATACAGACAGCAGTGTTGAGGGTGTATCACAGAACATACTACCAAAAATAATTTTTCAATAGTTACTGTTATCTACCACTTAAGGGAAGATAGAAATAAAAAAAAAAAAAAAAAAAAGTGCATAAATATAAAGTGAATTACCAAAGATGCATAAGCATCTACTCTGCATAGACACTGTAACTGTTTTTGTTTAGTGCGTAGTAATATAAACAAAGATACTTGACAGAACTTTGTATTAAATAAGGTTAAGAATATCTTTTAATATTTATTACTAACTGCTTGGTAAATTTAGAGGTTTAGATATTACTGGATTGAATGCATGTTTATGTTATATAGAGATATACATATTTTAACCTTTTTCTTTGTTGTCCTGAGGGATGAATTTCTTTTGTTTAATATAAGATTCAAGGAATACGTGCATTATATGATGTGTTTAAATTAAGGATTTTCAAAGGAAGACAACTTAATATTTGGATTAGAAACAAACAGACAAAAGTAATGTTTTATTTTCCTTCAAGTTTTTTTCTTCTTTTGTTCCACAGCCTTCCATCCATTCTTTTCAGCATATCTTTTAGAGGTACTATTAGTCCAATCCACAGCTTCCACTTGCTCTAGTATATTATCGTTAAATAAATATTTTGTAGCCAAGTCCACCGAATCAAAAATTATTCAGCCTTCGGGGAAAAAATATTTTCAGCTTAAATGGAAATAAAAGATGAGTTTTTAGTGCTTCTTTTTTAATGCTTTTATCAGGAGAAGAATTCTTTTCTTTTTGTGATCACAGCTGAAGAGTAATCATTGTCAAATCTGAAACCTTGAAATTTTACTGGAGTCTTTGCCCATTCAGTTTTTAATACAAGTCCTTTATCCTGACTGGAGAAAAACCTCACTATTATAGATCTTGGCTTGGTATTTACTGTGGCAGATGTTCCTGATGTAGTTAGAGAACTATGGGCTTGCTCAATGCCATAAGAGAGATTCAAGTAAATTTAATTTCGAAGGAATCCTAGATGTAAGAAAACTTAATCATGTTGTCTCCTTTGGTTTTCTCAGGAAGCCCATAAATTCATAGGTTGTTTCTCCTAGATCTGTTTTCTAGGTCATCTATCTTGTCTAGTAAAGGTGTATTTTGTTTTAATAAAAATTCAGTTTGGTGCTCTTCTTCAAAAAGTATGCTTTCCATATCATTACGAGATTCTTCTATAGCAGAGATCTGATGTTTTTGCTGCATAATTATTTCTTGTAGTTGTTCCAGTTGTTGTGAACATTTGTCTTTAAATGTATCCAGTTTGTTGTTCATCCTGACAATTTTTAATAACAAATTCTGAATGTTAGACAACAAAGATTGTAGCTCCTTTTTAAATGAAGTGTCCTGTGAGGAATTTTTGTATGACTCATTCCGAACAGCTGAGAAGATTGTATCTTATCAGGTTGAAAATGACAGGAATTTTAAAATGTCAAAAGATAAAAGTCCTTCAGCAGTTATCCAAAAGGTTTAGAATTAGATTAATGTCAAAATATTCAGTTTACTACCATTTAAAACTGAAAATTCCTGTCAGAAATAGTTTTAAGATAGAGGAACTAAAGAGCTATGCTGCTACAAAGTCACCATCTTGGCCACACCCCTCTACTATTCTTTTTTAATGACTTGAGTCTCAATCTATTGAGGTGGTAGGAAGCTCTTTAAGTTAACTGAGCATAACAGCAGATGTTCAACTAGATTACTGTTATAGTAGTCTTAACTATGTCAGATATATCATAACAAAGACATTGGACATCCAGATAGTCTGCAAAAACTCAGGTCCTTTCCTTACACATCATAATCTGTTCTTAGCATTAGAATACATGCTGGTATAAGGAGAATGAACAGATGTGACAAGACTCACATCTTTATTGCCCAAGTATGGAGGCTGCAGCCCAAAACTAATGTTGGTCCTGTCCGTACACTCAAGACAGATGGATGGAATTTCCAGCAGAAACTGGTTGTTATTATGATAAAATTCCTTTGAGGATTGAGGCTGTAAAGGAAACTCTATACCTGGGCAAAATATTCAAGCTGTAATGTCTAGCAAAGATATGTAAGGAAAACTACATAGCCACTGTAGAAATCTTATGTGGTAGGTTCCCGAGGTAAGTGGCAGAAGTAGCCTGTGCCCTGATCAAGTGTACTCTGGGTTTACATGTTAACAACATATTGCTGTCTGAATAACAGAAAATAATACAGTTTGACAGCGATTTCAAAAGAGACAGCTTAGTTACCTTTTGGCCTTTCTTATATTTAGAAAAGGATATAACTAATTGTTGTCTTCTCTGAACTCCTTGGTTCTACCCAAATAAAAACTAAGTCTTCTGATCCAGGCAGTGCAATATGTATTCGCCCTTACTGACATATCTTGAAAAGAATAACCACTATACTGCTCCCAACTGGAATGTATACATACACGGTGTCACCAATAAGTGCACAATACCTCTTCTTGTTTTTATAATAAAAAGACGGATTTATTGCAAGAGAATTAAAACCACAAAACTGTGTTTAGCGCTTTCACCCACGGAAGTGTGGGCTTCTTCAGAACACTTTTAGAAACAAACAAAGCTACTTAAATTTAAAAATTGGCGCCAAAGAAGACGGCATTTAAAGCCGTATACATGTTATTCACTTTGTTGTACATGGTATATAAATCGCCATATAACTGTACTTCCTACTAAACATAACAACTAAAACCATTCAACTAAAAACTAAACACTGAATTTAAATACATGTCTGCTTCATTGTACAACAAATTCACAGTATCATTCATGACAATAATTCATATTTAGTACAAAATTTTGTCGCTGAAACATCTCATGAATATATAATGACATCCTACAAATATGAAGAGTACTGAAAATACAGAAATAACCAAAAATAATAAATAAATATGTCATACTATATGTGCATAGCTATAAAATAACTATTGATCTAACTCTAAATTAGATTACAGTGGTGTTTTAAGTAGTGAATGTACACAGAATGATAAGTAAATTATGAAATGACAGATAAATGAACTTTAATGGAAGAATAACCGGATTCTTGAATGGAGGAATGTTAATAAACAGGTTAAAATGGTAGGAATTGAAGATGCAAATGTGTATATTCCTTGCTTGGCTCCTTTAATGACAAATTTATACATTTATGTGCCGCGGTGGTGGTACTGCGGTAGCGTTGTCACCTCACAGTAAGACGCTGTCCGGTTTGATTCTCAGCTAGAGTGTCTTCTGCATGGAGTCATGCGTGAATGGGCGTACCTTCATTGAAGGTTGTGCATCAGGGCTGGTAACTCGGTACGTAAAAATCAACTACCAATCATTAGCGGTCTGGAGTTCTGCTGTGGCGACCCCTAACCGGGAAAAGCTGAAAGACGCAACAGCAATATCCTTGTAAATCATCTTACCAGAAGACTTTTTGGAAGATGTAAGTAGTCATATCATTTGCGTAGGGAGCATAGAATCCCTGGCCATTACTGGAAGATGAGAAACCAAGTGATTAGTCATAATGATTGTATGTTCAGGTAAGGCTGACTGGATGGGTGTGACAGTAGCTGTGGGAGCTGAGGCAGAAGGAGAAGTTTCCCTATGAAATGAGGCCAAAGCAGAGGAAACCAGATATGGGAGGGTTAGAACGGACCTGTGAGAATCACCCTGGTTTTGCCCATCTTGGCTTTCTGCAGAAGTGTTGGTATGAGCAGAACACAGGGAAATACATAGAGGAGCACAGGGGACATATTGTGGAACAGCACTTCTTTTGGGTAGTATCCTTGGTGGAGAACATTGGAAAAGAAGCTGCTGCATTTGGTACTATCTCATTACAGCTGAGTGACACCTCCAAGTGCTTCTACAGTTACATCTTACTGACACCTCCAGGCATCAAATGTTGCTTGCTCATATTAAAACTAATAATTCCAAAACCTTACTACTTACAAAGTATTAAATGATTTCATCTTAAAGCTTACAGAATTACAAACATAACTGCATTGATATTTGATCTCTGTCTAGCAAAAGTAAAGGGATATTAATTTTTGTTCGTATAATATTTATTTATATCGTAGGCTCATAGGATCATAGGAGGTTACTACACTATTGGCCGTAAAGCTTCTACAGGCCTAGCCATGTTATACCCTTGTCCCATTATGGACTAAGATATATAGTCTATGTTTGCATAGGAATCTAAGATTATCACCAGTTGCCCCATGTTTAAGAGGGACAAAAGTGAAATCCCTGGTGTTAATTTATGGTTTCCCATCTAGTAGTCCAGGTTACAGTTAAATAGGGTCATTGAGGAGCTCTGTTTTACATGGACTGGGAGTTTATTCCAGAGGAGTGGCACCCTCTGGGAGACATATTGGTTTCTCCAGCATGTCCTGTTAATATCGCATGTTAGACTACAATCCATAGAGTAAGTGAATCTTGTCCCATTGGATTTGCGGATGTGCAGCAGCTTCATCAAGGCAGGGTCTGAGACTGCTCTGTAGGCCAGGCACAAGCTACCTCTAAGCAGTCTATACAATAGTGAGTAAAGTGATAGGGCCTTCATTCTGTCCGTGTAGGTCATGTGTTGTAGGCCCTGAATTTTCTTGGTGAGAAACCTCTGAGGTTTCTCCAGTTGCTGCAGATGTCTGGTGAGGTACATACAGAAGGGAGCATTGTACTCTATTATTGGTTTGATGAGAGATTTGTACAGGAGAGTTATAACTTCCTTAGCTTTGGATGATACACCCTTGATTATGAGGTATGAAACATAGAAGGCCTTCTTTACTACTGTGGACCCTGATGATCAAAATTAAGGCTTCTGTCAACTTGCGTTCCGAAATTTCTTAGTACTGGATTTGAACTTAGTGGGATTAATAATGTTGTAAGTAGCAGGCGCTTCTTCTTTGCCAAAAGGAATGATAATGCATTTTTTTGCATTTAATTTAAGTCCGCGGCTTTGATATTATTATTTGTCTGTGTAAGCTCATTAGTATGTTGATATCTTTGGGGGATTCAATGATTGTACCCAGTTTGCAGTCATCAGCCAACTTGGTAAGCCATAGGCGATCTATTTTCACCTGGACTTCTGAAAAATAGATACCAAACAGTAGGGGACCTAGCACAGATCTCTGTGAGACACCACTGGTAGCAGGTCTGCTAGCTGAGTTGGCACAACACATCATCATTCTCCATCAATGATACCTAGGCACAAAATCTGCACAACTACCAGTAGAATCTTGCTATAATTCTTCAACCACTTTCTGTATTATATCCCCCAAACAATGTCCTTTCCCCTTGGTTTTTTTTATTCAATAAATATTGCAGATATACAAGTATGAATTTGATCTGTACACCTAGCACTATGCATACTATCTATAATATAATATGAATTGGAGATTAACTTTTTTATCATATTGCCTGCAATAATGTATTTCTTAATATTAGTTTGCTGACAAACTATGAATCTACATATATTTGTACGTTATTCCTAATACTATGCCCTTCATTTTTTTCTTTCTGTATGCATCCAGGTAGAGACTGAAATGTGTCTTTTGTGATCAAATCTCTACTCGGTGTCACACAGATAAAAATAACTGATACACAACACATGCATATTATCTATGTCTGTATAAATACATACATACATACATACATGCTTGTCTGCGAGTGTATATATATATATATATATATATATATATATATATATATATATATATATAGTTACACTTCAGATCGAACGGCTGAAATATCGATATTTCAGAAGATCGATCTTCTGAAACTATAAAAAAAAAAACAAATAAAAGAAGACGTTTTCTATAGGGGGCAAGCCCCCCTGCACACCCTCCATACTTAAATGTACCAACTCCGAGATCGCGCTACAGCAGGGAATAGGAAAATTTCCCATTCCCCACTGTATTGTCAGTGAAGCGCGATCTCAGAGTTGGAATATGTAAGTAGGGGGTTGTAGGGGGGCTTGCCCCCCTGCAGCAACATCTTCTTTTATTTGTTTTTGTTTTTTTTTACAGTTTCAGAAGATCGATCTTCTGAAATATCGATCATATGGCCTCGACCATATGATCTTCGATATTTAGCCGTTCAATCTTCTGAAGTGTAACTATATATATATATATATATATATATATCAGAGTCACACACAAACCACCAATCGATACCCTCTGGATAAATGCCAAAGCACCAAAAAATGATGGGTAGCAGTACAACAAAAAAGACTTTTAGTGCTGTGGCTGAATGATGACACAATGTAGAAAAGCTTCTTTATTAAACAAGAGATGTGAATGCTTTTGCAGTGTATCCCACTGCTTCTTCAGACATAATGACAAACACATTACCTGATCTACTATATATACTAAAAATAATCAGCTAATTTATCAATCAAGCAATTTAAAATTTTAAAGTGACAGTAAAAGCATATAAATATATAAATATGCATAAAATTCATCCTAAAATATATAAAACATATAACTATAATATATATAATCACTCAAATCAAGTTTTTAGTGGTCTGTATTTTAACATAGGTCTAATATGTATTTTATTAAGCCCTTTACCTTTGTGGGCTTTCAACCTAACTATCCATCTAGTCTCATTAAGTTCTGTTTTATTTTTAATGTCCCCAAGTCTACTAGTTAATTTGGTGTTTTGCTAGGACATTCATAGTAACCTGTTTCTGTATATTATATAAATATTCCCTTATTCGAAACTTAAATTTCCTATCTATTTTGCCTATATAAAAGGCCATACAGGCCACGCAATAGGAAAGATATACTAAATGTTCAGAGTCACAGGTACCTTCTGCATGAAACCAAAAAGTCTTACCCAAGTCTGGGTGGACACATTTTTCTGTAGTATCTACATATTGACAAAAATTACAATTTTTACACACACTAACTCCCTTATTAAAATCTTCCTTGTCATTTCTAGGATGACATAACATTCTCTTAATATTTTTCATGTTTTTATATACAAATGAGAGATGTACTCCCACTATATTCTTGACCTCTGGATCCGCTGACAATATAGACCAAAACTTTCTGCATATATCTGTGGTAACTCTCATATTATTAGCATATTTAACTGGCATTCTACATTATATATCTCCCATGTTTAATAGGCTCTACTCTATTCAAGGTTCTCTCAGAAAAATATGGTCTACCAGATGTTGTTCTACTGTTTCTTACTATTCCCACATTTTTGTACTATTTTGTCTCTATGATATCCTCTTTCAGTAAATCTACGTTCTAATTGATGTACTTCCTTATCAAAATCTTCCTTTCACACATAATCTAGATACCCTAATACCTTGCCCTTTCATCACATTGTCAAATACATACATACAATATGATGAAATAGCTCCTCGTGGTCCTGCAGAGTGGTCCTAGCAGCAGAGAACTGAGGAAAGCGACTACTTTCCTGATTTAAGTATTTTTTGCTGTTTTTTACCTGAAATACCTTCTCTTGCTTACTTTGAACAAGTTTAAACTGTTTTTTTATCTGTTTGTTGCATTATATATTATCTGCACTTAAGGTTTCATTTAGTCGAAAATTGGTCGAAAGTTGTTGTTTGTTTGTTAAATTTAACTGTTGAGGCTGCCCACTAAAGTGTGCTAGCCTGTGTAACTGATTTATTACTGTTTCCTGCATTTCTGTGTGCTTTCTATCTCAAAAAAAAAATATATATATATATATATATCTATATCTATATATATATAGCTATATCCTTGTTTTCCCACCTCTCCTCGACTAGTTTTGACCAGTATACAGGCTTTGCTGTATTCTGGGCTGTGGTGTAGTTCCTGTGTTGTCCATTGCCTTACTTGGATAGAAGGAAGTTTCTTTGCTCACCAGTGGGAGTGGGAAGCCTTGAGCAGCCTATCTGTCCCTGAAGGAGTGACCTCAGCACAAGAGCTTGTAGTAATTGGTTGTTTTGGACCATTTCTAGCTCTTTTGAAGTTCCCTGTTTAAAATCCGCCTCTGAGCGTTTTTTTTTTTCTGGCTATACTACTCAGAAACAGCTCCTCATGGTCCTGCAGAGTGGTCCTAGCAGCAGAGAACTGAGAAAAGCGCCTACTTTCCTGATTTAAGTATTTTTTGCTGTTTTTTACCTGAAATACCTTCTCTTGCTTACTTTGAACAAGTTTAAACTGTTTTTTTATCTGTTTGTTGCATTATATATTATCTGCACTTAAAGTTTCATTTAGTCGAAAATTGATTGAAAGTTGTTGTTTGTTTGTTAAATTTAACTGTTGAGGCTGCCCACTAAAGTGTGCTAGCCTGTGTAACTGATTTATTACTGTTTCCTGCATTTCTGTGTGCTTTCTATCTCAAATAAAAATATATATATATATATCCTTGTTTTCCTGCCTCTCGTCGACTAGTTTAGACCAGTATACAGGCTTTGCTGTATTCTGGGCTGTGGTGTAGTTCCTGTGTTGTCCATTGCCTTACTTGGATAGAAGGAAGTTTCTTTGCTCACCAGTGGGAGTGGGGAGCCTTGAGCAGCCTATCTGTCCCTGAAGGAATGACCTCAGCACAAGAGCTTGTAGTAATTGGTTGTTTTGGACCATTTCTAGCTCTTTTGAAGTTCCCTGTTTAAAATCCGCCTCTGAACATTTTTTTCTGGCTATACTACTCAGAAACAGCTCCTCGTGGTCCTGCAGAGTGGTCCTAGCAGCAGAGAACTGAGAAAAGCGCCTACTTTCCTGATTTAAGTATTTTTTGCTGTTTTTTACCTGAAATACCTTCTCTTGCTTACTTTGAACAAGCTTAAACTGTTTTTTTATCTGTTTGTTGCATTATATATTATCTGCACTTAAAGTTTCAGTTAGTCAGAAATTGGTCGAAAGTTGTTGTTTGTTTGTTAAATTTAACTGTTGAGGCTGCCCACTAAAGTGTGCTAGCCTGTGTAACTGATTTATTACTGTTTCCTGCATTTCTGTGTGCTTTCTATCTCAAAAAAAAAAAATATCCTTGTTTTCCTGCCTCTCCTCGACTAGTTTAGACCAGTATACAGGCTTTGCTGTATTCTGGGCTGTGGTGTAGTTCCTGTGTTGTCCAT
The DNA here is from genome assembly GCF_019279795.1 of Protopterus annectens. Taxonomy (NCBI): domain Eukaryota; kingdom Metazoa; phylum Chordata; order Ceratodontiformes; family Protopteridae; genus Protopterus; species Protopterus annectens. The sequence continues at coordinate 1,052,836,304 of NC_056745.1, read as the reverse complement.
TGCCTTACTTGGATAGAAGGAAGTTTCTTTGCTCACCAGTGGGAGTGGGGAGCCTTGAGCAGCCTATCTGTCCCTGAAGGAGTGACTTCAGCACAAGAGCTTGTAGTAATTGGTTGTTTTGGACCATTTCTAGCTCTTTTGAAGTTCCCTGTTTAAAATCCGCATTTGTGCGGCTTTGCGCAAGGTTAAACTTTTTCTGGCTCCACCAAGTCTGCTCTTCAAATTTTCCATTAAGAAAGCTCTACTCTTATAATAATCAGTCTACTCGCTTTATTATAAGCCTAGCACTTGTTCTCAAAACCTCTCTTCTAAGTAAGCACTCTCTAACTAAAGTAAGCACTACATCCACCTACCACCCCTGTGAGTACCCACTTCCCTTAAAGGCACAGCACTCCCTTATAATATTCTAGCATGTCGAGTGGTAGATTGCTAGCATCCTTTCCGGTTCAGCTGGTTAATCTGGGAAGCTTGAGACAATGCTACAATTGTCTCATTTGCACAGACAACCCTCTCCTCCTCCCAACAAACATAAATACATGTGAGAGATGCAACTATATAGCCAAACTGGAGGCTGAACTCTCTCAACTCAGGACTGGCAAGACCAGACAGGAGGAGAAGGTAACCACACACACAGCAAACCCAATCCCACATAGACCTACCACAACTGCAAACCGAACACATAATAACACAAAGACATACTCGGAGGCTCTAACAAAAAACTTACCAAAACAACAGAGGCTCCCAAAGCAGATACCCAAAAATCCACCACCTCAAAACATAACACATGCAACACATACTTCAATAAATCAGTGTGTCAAACAATCACAGCCCTTAAGGCCAAACACCATGCCTGATACACTAGTAATAGGTGACTCTATAGTCAGACACACCGACGTTCTGCTTACCAGGCTGAACAAGGAGAGGGTAATGGTGAACTGCCTATCGGGAGCTAGGATCCACCACATAACACACGCACTCAGGTCACTCCAAAGCAAGTACAAATATGACTCCGTCATTGTCCATGCCGGCGTGAATGACCTGAGACGTACCTCCCTGGACTACATGAAAAGAGACATAGAGGAGCTCTCTGATTATGTAGCCCAGGCTGCTATGACCCTGACCCTGAGCAGCATCTTGCCCTCACCAAGAATGATGCCACAATACAAAGACAAGATGATCAGCTTTAATAATTGGCTCAAATACTGGTGTCATTCTAGGGGGATCCAATGTCTGTCTGCTTGGGATGACATGCTGGACAAGCCACGGGACGGCTTGCATCTGTCACCACTGAGCTTCTGGATATTGGCGAAGGGCTCTTGCCACCCCCATAGTGCCTTTTTTAGGCAAGGCTCAAAAGACAAACCCACCTCCTTAGAAAACAAAAATGGAAAAAAATTAAGGGTAATGCTGCTCAACACCAGAAGTCTAAATCTCAAGATGCAGGCTCTTGAAGCACTCCTCAGTATGGAGACCATCGATGTCTGTGCAGTAACTGAAACCTGGTTCAAGGCCCCTGAGAGCACCCCAGTGCTACCAGGCTATACCTTGTATCATGCTTTTTGGCCCAAAACTCGGACCAAACCAAAAAGGGAGGGGGAGTGTCCATATTCATCAAGGACACCCACACCTCCAGGTTAGTGGCAACACATGAAGCATCAGAGACCATCCAGGTGCAACTAACCATAGGCAAAACTGTTATACAACTGGCAGCATGTTACAGACCACCCTCCCAATCTCAGGAACCCCATTCAGCCTTCCTGAAGACATTGGAGGATATGAATGTCTCACCAAACACCATCATATTGGGAGACTTCAACTACCCTAACATAGACTGGGTGCATTATTCTAGCCCAAACACCCTAGCCCAAAGGTTCCTGGAATTCATAAATTCAAATGCATTGGAACAGCTAGTCACCTCTCCCACAAGGGGAGATAATATACTAGACCTGATCATCACAAACATGGGGAAAAAGTGCTCCACACCGGAAGTATACCCCTCACTAGTGAGATCTGACCACAAACTAATCACCCTAGATATACATATCCCACCTCCACCCCCAACACAAAAGACTACAGTGAAAAATTTTTCAAAATCCGACTTTACACTTCTCAAAACCGAGATGGTATCCTTTAAGCCCACTGGGCCAGTGGAAACCACATCACACAATGCAGAATCCTTCACAAATGCTTTCTACGGACATCTCCAAGAATGCACGGATCATACAATCCCAAATAAAACCAAGACCCTCTCCACCAAGGGCAGGCATCCTGTCAGGTGGACCCCAGCCATAAACAAATTGTACAACAAAAGAAGGAAGCTACTGCATGACAGAGCAAAATCCCATAAAGAGAAGGCATCTCTGATCAGCACTAGTAGAAAGCTACGTTCTCTCATAAAAACATCCAAGGCCAACTTTGAGAGAAAAATCGCTATGGACACTAAAGATAACCACAAGGCCTTGTTTTGCTATGTTAGAAACCTGGGCGGAAACCCTCAGATATGTTCAGAGTTAGTTCACAATGACAAAAAATACACTGAACCTACAGATATTGCCAACATTCTGGCAGACAGGTTCAGTGCAAATTTCTCCCCTCCCTCACCTCCAAAAGAAGAAATACTTATCCCAGCTGAATGTAACCTCCCTGTCATCTCAGATGTCTAGGTGAGAACCGCCCTCAGCAAAGCTAAAAACACAGCATCAATGGGACCTGACGGTATCCCGGGTTGCGTGCTACGTGAACTCCAAGAGGAGCTAAACCCGCACATAAAAATGCTATTTAACCTTAGCCTTACTACAGGATATGTACCTGAACACTGGCGTACAGCAACAGTAGTCCCACTCCACAAAGGAGGCACCTCTACAGGCCCTGGTAACTACCGCCCCATAAGCTTAACCAGCCTGGTCTGCAAAGCTATGGAAAGAATCATTATGGAACTCGTAAACAGAGACATTGGGGACTTACAGACACTTGATCCCACCTAGTTCGGCTTTGTAAAGGGCAGATCCTGCCTTTTGAACCTGGTTGACTTTTGAAACAGTCACTAGAGCCATTGATGAGGGCAAAGCAGTCCATACAGCCTACCTGGACTTGGCTAAAGCTTTCGACACAATACCCCACTCAGGCATCATAGACAAGCTCAACAGCTTAAATGTAAATCCATATGTCACAAGATGGGTTGCAAACTGGCTAAAGGATAGAACCCATAAAGTCAAAATCGCTGGAGCCATGTCAGACTCAAAGCCAGTCACAAGTGGTGTCCCACAGGGCTCTGTCCTGGGACCCCTCTTGTTCAGCATTTATTTCTCAGATGTGAAAGCAAACATGGGAGGGTTGTGGCTGACAAAGTTCACAGATGACTACAAACTAGGCGCCATAGTCGATACACCAGCTGACACATACATCCTACAGAAAGGCCTCACTGAAACAGACAACTGGTGCCAGAGTCATGGCCTTAAACTAAATGCCAAAAAATGTATAGTCATCCCCTTTGGGAAAAACAAAGTACCCACAAATTATCACATAGACAGTAACCCATTGAGTATGGAAAAAGTAATCAGAGACCTGGGGACCCAAGTCGATAGCGACCTCTCATTTGACACCCACATTGCCAAAGTGGTTAGAAAGACTTTCTACCTTGCCCACCTTATCATGAAGGGATTCACATCCAGATCAAAGGAGGTCATTGTACCCCTATACTCCTCCCTTATCAGGCCCATGATTGAGTACAATGCCCCATTTGGTATGTACCTCACCCGGCACTTGCAACAGCTGGAGAGACCCCAGAAGTACCTCACCAAGAGGATCAAGGGTCTCCAACATATGTCATATGCTGCCAGACTAAAGAAACTCCAGCTCTATTCAGTAGCATACCGCCTACTCAGAGGTGATCTGTGCCTAACGTACAAGGCCATGTCCAATCAGGAATTGATGGACATGCTCCACATCAAAAAATCCAAATCCATCAGAACCACAAGAGCTAAAGATTTAAACCTCAGCACAAATATGAATAGGACATGCTGGAGGGACAGATTCATAACTCAGAGGCTTCCCATACTCTGGAACAGAGTCCCAGTTCATGTTAGGCAGAGCCCCTCACTAACTCTCTTCAAGAGAAATCTTGACAAGTGGATGGGAGATCGTAGGTTTACCCCAGGTGTCATCTCTGTGTCACTACTAGACAGAGGCACAGTAAACTAATTCTATTATGTAAGGGGGTCTTCACTGTGTCACTACTAGACAGAGGCACAGTATTCTAAATCTATTCTGTACACTTTTGTACCATTACATGGTGTGGCGAAAGCTACATCACTATGGCTAGGCTTATAAATGCCCCAGGGCAGATAGCCTAGTACTAAACTATGAAACTATGAAACTATGAGAGATTACTATCTGCCTGGGTCCCCAGATCTCTTATTACCTTTTCTGTAATTCATGGGTGTTTTGTTTTTCCCAAACGGGGTGACTATGCATTTTTTGGCATGTAGCTTGAGACCATGACTTTGACACCAGGTGTCCGTCTCAGTAAGGCCCTTTTGGAGAATGTCCATGTCAGCCGGAGAGTCAATTATGGCTCCCAGTTTGCAGTCATTGGTAAACTTGGTTAGCCATAGTGCTTCTGTGTTTGCCTGTACATCTGAGAAGTATATGCTGAACAGTAGGGGTCTCAGGACCGAGCCTTGTGGGACACCACTTGTGACTGGTTTAGAGTCGGACCTGGAGCCTGCTATTCTTACCGTGTGAGTTCTGTCTGTAAGCCAGTTGGCAACCCATCTCGTGACATAGGGGTTTATGTTCAGGCTGGAGAGTTTTTCTATAATTCCAGAGTGGGGAATGGTGTCAAAAGCCTTGGCGAGGTCAAGGTAGGCTGTGTGAATTACCTTCCCCTCATATATGGCCTTGGTGACTGTCTCGAAGAAGTCAACCAGGTTTAATAGGCATGATCTGCCCTTAACAAAGCCGAACTGGGTCAGTTCAAGTGTTTGGAGGTTCCCAATGTCTTTGTTAATGAGTTCCATGATGATGCACTCCATAGCCTTGAAGACCAGGCTAGTCAGGCTTATGGGGCAATAGTTACCAGGGTCAGTTGTGGCCCCTCCTTTGTGGAGTAGAATAACCATTGCTATGCGCCATTCTATTGGCATGTAGCCTGTGGAGAGGCTGAGGTTGAACAGTGTGTTTAGGTGGGGGTTTAGTTCGTTCTGAACTTCATGCAAGATGCAACCTGGGACACCATCTGGCCCCATTTATGCTGTACTTTTGGCTTTTGAAAGGGCTGTTTTCACCTGTGCGTCTGCGATTTCCGGGACACTACACTTTTCTGGTATTGTTGTGGGCCCTTTTGGGGGTGAGAGGGGTGTGAAGTTTGCACTGAATCTATCTGCCAGTATGTTGGCAATATCAGTGGGTTCAGTATATTTTGTGCTATTTTGCACTAGCTCAGAGCATATCTGCGAGTTGTTACTTAGATTCTTGACATAGCTAAAGAAGGCTCTGTGGTTATCTTTCGAATTCTTGGCTATTTTTCTTTCGAAGTTAGCCTTGGAGGATTTTATGAGGGACCTTAGTTTCTTACTGATACTGATCAGGGATGTCTTTACTTCTTGGGATTTGCTTTTTTTATGAACTAGTTTCCTCCTTCTGTTGTATAGCCTGTTTATGGCAGGGGTCCACCAGACTGGTTTCCTTCTCTTAAGGGAGTGAGTCTTGGTTTTGCTAGGGATGGCATGATCCATGCATCCTTGTAGGTGCTCATAGAGTGCATTTGTAAAGGTTCCTGCATCTTGGACACTGTTATCCTTTAGCATGGGGGCTGTGAAACTTACCACCTCTGTCTTAAGTAAGGTGAAGTTTGCTATAGAAAAGTTTTTCACTGTGGTTTCCTTGGTTGGAGGTGGTGGTGTGGTCATCCAGAGTGATTAGTTTATGGACTGATCTATCCAGTGATGGGTTGACCTCTGGTGTGGAACACCTGTTGCCCATGTTGGTGATGACCAGGTCCAATATGTTTTCACCTCTGGTAGGGGAGTTTACCAACTGATCCAGGGCATTTGAGTTGATAAATTCCAGGAAGCACTGGGCCTGGGAGTTTGTACTTGAGTAGTTTTCACAGTTAATGGTAGGGAAATTGAAATTGCCCAATATCAGGGTGTTTGGTAGGACCTTCATGTTTTCCAGTGTCTCCAGAAAGGTGGAGTGGTGGTCCTGGGTCATGGAGGGTGATCTGTAGCAGGCCACAATTTGCATTGTAGATTTGCCTGATGTTAGTTGCACATGGATGATCTGCATCATTAACCTGGAGGTGTAGGTATCCTTGATGAATATGGATACACCCCCTCCTTTTATGTTTTGGTCCATGCTCTGTGGCTGAAATGTGTGGTATGAGTTGTAGCCCAGTAGTGCTGGGGTGCTCTGTGGAGCCTTGAACCAGGTTTCAGTTACTGCACAGATGTTGACTTTCTCCATACTGAGGAGTGCTTCAAGCATGTGAATTTTGAGATTTAAACTCCTGGTGTTGAGTAGCATAACCCTCATTTTTTTATTTGTGCTGTTTACAGAGGTGGGTTTGACTTTTGAGCCTTGCCTAAAAAGGGCACTATGGGGGCAGCAAGAGCCTTGGCCAGTATTCTAAAGCCTAGGGGTGACAGGTGCAAGCCATCTCTTGCGATGCATGTCATCCCAGGCTGACAGACACTGGATCCCCTTTGAATGACACCTGAAGCTTAGCCAATTGTTGAAATTGATCATTTTTTCTTTATACTGTGGTATCATTCTTGGTGAGGGCAGGATGCTACTCAGGGTCAGGGTCATACCTGCCTGGGCTACATGATCAGAGTGCCCTTCCATGTCTCTTTTCATGTAGTCCAGGGAGGTACATCTCAGGTCATTCACACCAACATGAACAATGACAGAGTCATACTTGTACTTGTTCTGGAGTGACCTGAGTGCTTGTGTTATGTGGCAGATTCTGGCTCCCAACAGGCAGCTGACAGTAACCTTCTTCTTGTCCAGCCTAGTGAGTGGGACATTAGTGTGCCTGACTATAGAGTCACCTATTACTAGTGTGTTAGGTATGCTATTTCGCCTTAAGGGCTGTGATTGTGTGGCACACTGATTTTGTGTTTTATGTGTTGTCTGGTTTGTTCCGGGAGGTGCAGGTTTTTTGGGTGTCTGCTTTGGAGGTCTGTGATGCTTTTGTAGGTTTTTATTTAGAGCCTACGACTATGTTTTCATGTATTTATGTGTATTTTTTGCCAGTGCTGGTTTAGTAAGTCTATGTGAGGCTGGAGGTGTGGTGCAAATGTTAACCTTCTCCTCATGACTGCCTGTTCCAGTCTTGGGTGGAGAGAGCTTAGTCTACAATTTAGCTATATAATTGCATCTCTCACATATGTTAATGTTTTGTGGTAGGAGGAGAGGGTTGTCTGTGTACATGAGGCAGTTGTAACATTGTCCCAGAATTCCCAGGTTCACCAGCTGGATTGGAGAGTATACCTGAAATTGCCATTTGGTCATGCCTGAAGAGTAGGGTGAGCTGCTTTATCGCTTGGTTGGTGAGGGGTAAATAATGAACCTTGTCCTGCTGGGCAATCAAGTGCCGGGGTATATTAGTGCTTGCTATTAGGTCTGAGCAAGTGCTGGACTGTAGGATGCTTTTTAAGTGCTTAGGTTGCTCATCCTCATAGGATCAGATGCTTAATTAAACTATAGAACAACCTTTAACTAGCAAACAGTTCCAAATGTGCTGCTGTCCTTCTGCTGGGGTGGGGTGCAGATAATTAACTGTAGTTACTCCTTAAGAGACATTTCTACTCTCATGCATTATATGTTCTCACAATATTTAGATTGCAAGGAATGTCTTAAATGCAGCACACTTCCTCCTGTTGTACAGTGCTGCTAATAACACTATTTTATACTATTTATTTTACATTTGTTGACCAGGTTCGTCTGACTGGGGAGAAGGCCTTTTTTAGCGGAGACCCAGGGAGAAAAACTGCAGTAAAAACTGAAAGTTTGCAATATTAAAATTTACAAATTTAAAAGTTACAAAATTAAAAGTTATACATTTTTTGCAAAAGACAAGTTACCAATTTATACACAATGAGCATAAGACACTGCGATTCTGTTCATATTACAAAGGGAATCAGTACATACACAATACTATTGAAAAAAAGAAAAACAGCAGCCTATACAGGATACTGTGTGACACAACTTTGAGGTAGAAGTTTATACAGTAGCATTTAGTAAATGGTTAGAAAGGTTTGAGCGTTAGAGGAGAAGGAAGAGAAACATAAAGATACGGATATTGAAAGTTGAGTTTATTCATATTTGTGTAGGTGAATTTTGAAAGAGGCAGAGAGAGCGTTTTTGTTAGGTGTGTTTTAGAGTTTGTGTTTGGTAGGGGTAGAGGCTGAGGGGGGTAGTTAGCATTAGGTCTGACATGAGCAGGTCCTAGATTTCAGTAGGTGGTCTTTCAAGGATTTTTTGAAGCATATTGTGCTAGTAATAGTTATTAGGGGCAGTGACAATTTGCCCCATGAATTGGCGACAGAGTGACTGTAGAGACGTTTACCTATTGTTTCTTCTGGCTTGTAAATTTCTAGGAGGTGTTCATAAGAGCTATGAAGGGAACGATTGAGTGTATAGTGAGAGATAAGAGTTGAGAGAGCTGGACAAGAGGTAGGGTTGTTGAGAATGGAATGAGTAACGTGCATTTGAGTGAGGAGGAGTTGTTGATGGAATTCAAACCACTGGAGGTTTTTTTAAAGATAGGCAGTGGTGTGAGCGACAAGGTAGATCAGCTCATGTCATAAATTTCATGTTTCTCTAAATATCTCAACAACATTTTAGTGCAGACTGAACTGCTTTGCATGACATGAAAGTTCTCAGCGGGCTGAACAAGATGCTGATGACAGTATATGTGTGTAATTTGAGTGGTTACAAGTATGTTGTAAGCTTCTTACAAAATATTACAAACTTAATAGTTACTGTGTTCACTGTGACTTACAAAATACAGTTTAAGACTACCACTATAAAAATAGTTTGTGTTGAAGGGTTTGAAATTTACACGTTTTTAGTAACCTCTGTGATTCCAGAGATGTGAACATTTGTTTGAAATGTGAGGGCATAATTTTATTCTGTCAAAAAGCTTTGGCTCCACCCATTGGAAGTAACAGTACAAACGTCCAGAGCTTCATTGGATGGAATGAGTTAAAGGATGAAGTGAAGCAAGGCTTTGCCATCTATGAAAAATCTTTAGGGCTGTTGATATCTTGCCAAGACTATTCATGTGGGAGCAGTATCTGTCTGTTCAAGTTGTCAGCAGTAATGTTGGATGTCCCTGTGATGTCTGTTGCTGTTAGATAATGATGTGAAGAAATGTCTCATTCCGAAAAACTTATGGATTCTCAGTATAGTAGATAGGAATGTGTTTTGTCATACTTGTTCATTACCATGTGACTGCCATATTATCTGAGTAGATAGATACTGCACCTTGGAGAAGGTGGTCTTGAAATGCCTGCAATGTAAGGAAGACCTCCGTAATTTCCAATACATTTTTGGCAATTGGACCTCCAGAGTTGTTCACATCCCTTGGACAGTCCTGCTTAAATAAGGCCCCCAAGAGTAGATGTGCCCATCTTTAGAGTGGATATCAGTAGGGGCTGAGTAAAGCATTATCCTGCCACGAGGGTGTCTCAGTGGATGGATATTGCACCTTGAGGAAGGAGGTCTTGAAATGCCTACAATGCTAGGAAGACCTCCCTCATTTCCAATACATTTATGGGGAATTGGACCTCCAATGTTGTCCATATCCCATGAATGGTCCTGCTTAAATAAGGTCCCCAAGAATGGATGTGTCCATATTTAGGGTTGCTATCAGTAGGGGCTGAGTAAGGGGTTATCCTGGCATGAAATTTTCTGGGTGTGTCCACAAAGTCAGGTTCTTTCAATGCATATTTATAGTCTTTGTAATGGGCTCTGTTGATTGACACCATTTCACTTCTGAGTGTCATTTGAAGTTTTCTGATGTTGAATCTGGCATGTGAAATAGTTTGGATGTAGCCGTCATCAGGTTGAAAACCCTGAGAATTGTGGCTGGGTCTGGTTTCAGATTATGACACAAACTTTACACAGCCTGAACTATGAGTGGTACTTTGTCTGATATTAAAATTGACAGTTGTCAAACAGTATCCAATTGGCAACTGGTAAAAATCAGAATTTGGTCCCCAAGAATAGGCATAGCTGGAGTAAATTACCTGGCTAGGATTAGTTTCTCTTTTGTAGAAATAGCAATGTGCCAGTTGTCTAAACAGGGAAAGACTATTATTTCTAACTGTTGTATATGGGTAGCAACTGTAACCATGCACTTGATAAACAACTGAGGAACTGTTTATGAGACCAAAGACAAGGCTCTGAACAAGAAATAATTGAGTCCCACTTGAAAGTGTAGGAATCTTCTGGATGATTTAGCTATCTTGATGTGGAGGTAGGCAACCTAGTAGATCCAAAGAATATATCCATTCTCCTGCAGGCAAGCAAGGTAGGATAGACTACACCATGATCATCAGAAAAGTTTATTTTTTAAATATATGGCTGAGGCCTAGAATCAGTGTCAAGTAGTGTACCTTTTTGAGCACAGAGAAGAATCTTCAGTAGAGTCCAGTGGGACCACCTGGATGGCTCTTTTGAATAGAAAGTTTTGCATCTTATACTGTGCCACCCTTCTCTGTTTGGGTGGAACCATGGGTGATTGAGGGGGTGGTTTTATGGGTAGTTGGAAAATGGAATTATATAACCTCTGTATATAATCTCCCTGATCCAAATATCCCATGTCTCAAGTAAGATCTGCATATCTCAAAGAAAAACAAAAAATGATACCACCATATAATGAAATAAACTTTACTAAAAGTGAGTGTTTTCATCTTATGCAGAAGATTTAATCAGAGACTGTCCTGCCACACAAGTGGGTGCAGGAAGGGACATTCCCCGATTGCCTCCAGAGTGGTACAGTCTGACAACTGATCAAGATTCATACTGTCTGGTCCTGGGGGAAGGATCATGGAACCCTTGCTGATGTAGACTGTCTGTACCCTTAGGGCAGTGGCTGTTGGAAAAGTTCCCTCCACTTTGGGAATTTCAAAATAATGCTGCTGCTGGGGCTGCTGGGACCTTTGAAAACAAAAATTATTTGACTTTTCTTGCCATACTGATCACACATTTGTAGCTTATCTTTTACTTTTTGATCAAATAAAGATGTTCTGTCACAGGGGCATTTACAAATGCTACTTTGAAGTGTTTCACACAACAAGTTGAGCGCTATTAGGCCTGACATTTCAAGGCAGTGTTTGAACTTGTAGAAATAGCTGCTCCACCTACTGCATTATGAAGGAGACACCAAGACAGTGAGAATATGTAATTTATGGTCGACACCCAAATCTCCAACTGTTTGCAGAAATTTCCAGTTGGCAATTGTTTCAGAGTTTCTAATGTCATATTGGCAAGTAATTCATCATCCTAATGGAAAAAGTATTGAACGTGTAGATTTGATTTTTCAACTAGCCATCATTCTAGTGTCTTTGTTTAGGAGATGGTTAACCTGAGCATTTTCTGTTGCTGCTTGTCTGGTGGTCACTGACATTATATAAAAGAGTCTGCAACTGGCTCTTTACTCTAGTATGACCAGTTCTTGGGGGTCCACAGCACTTGTTTGGGTTTCCTACGTATGGTCTCCACTCAACCTGCCTTTCTTCAAGACTTGCTGTAAACCATATCAATTATTAGCTTATTGCTAGGAACCACCCAGGCCTCTGAGGGTTGACAGTCTGTAGGCTTTCTGAAGGATATCTTTCACTGGAAAGGTAAGGTTGATTGGCCACCATCCCCCCTGTTGCATCATCTCTAAGATTTACTTGAACTTGGGGTCCTCTGAAAGAGACTGGGGAGAAGCTTTGTGATCAGTGTCTGGGGAGAGAGACTTTGAATGGGCAAAGGAGTGTTTCCTCTTTTACATTCTTTTCCTTGGGAAACTCAGTAGGGAGACATCTGAACTCCCATAAGGAGAAGGTAAAGCAGAATAGATATTTTCCCTTGGGTTTTCTAGTTTTAAATCCTGTCAGGACAAGCTTAAAGATTAGTGAGAAGGCACTACATCGGTGGTGTACAAAAATAGAACTGATGGAGTAGGTGCCTTTTCCAGCTGATAGATCACTGAAGATCACCTCAGTGCCATATGACCCACTGCAGTGTCCAGGGCTGAAATCACTGGCACTGACCTCATTTGTGCTGACACTAAAATGGAAAAAATATCAGTAACCACTATGGTCAGGACCTGACACTGGAGCCACTTGGGTAGATTCTGGCACTGAATGACTGACGGCTTAAAACCCTGACACCAACAATGACCCCATAAACATCAGGACCAAGTTGAAGCTGAGCTATCAATGGTAATCCTATCAGCCTTAGTGGGGGGGGGGGTCATCATCAACACCTTCACAGGCACAGCCATCATCAACACTGAGGAAGATATATAGGAATATAGGAATATACTAGACAAGCAATCACAGGGACCATAAGATGCATAGTCATGTACACTTTTGATGAGATAAAATGTAAAGTTCTTGACATCAGTTTTAAGTACCTAATAGTACTAACCTCTGAAATTGAGAAGGGCAGTATATGATAACCCTGGTGTAAATTTATGTCTACTCATAAAGCCATCAAGACTAGTCTTAAAGGTAGACAAATAGTACTTTATTTGACCTGTTGTGGTAAATTATTCCATAGGATAAGAATACGTTGAGTTAGAAGCCTTCCCTATAAATGACTGATATCAGGGTATAGGCAAAGGGAAAGAAATAGGGTGTTCCTAACAGAAAGATCAGCACTGATAGAGTTTTTAATAGAATCTGGAACAAAAGCTGTTCTTAAAAAAGGTATAATTAGTATGGAATATAAAATATTGCATGATAACTATAAGAATCAATCAGAGGAGGTTAGAAAGGATTGGGAAGAGAGGTTGGATAAGCAATTCACAAAGAAACAATGGGGAAATATATGTATGTTTCCCAAATATGTAATGAACTCTAAAGATTTAGGATCTAAGACAGTTTGTTCACCTAAGTTAAATTCTAATCCTTGTAATAAATGGAGCTATAGACAAATGTATTTTCTTAGTCTTGAAATAAAATATTTTTCTTTTTTCTAGCTTCTAGGTTGAAAGTGATTGTTTTTGCAATTATATCTACTGTTCATTTGCATTTGATTACTTGGCATGTTTTATGCCACAAATTCCATACAATCTATGAGTAAAAAAAAAAAACACATAAGAAAGTCACACCTTTGTCAGTTTTGTCTCATGCTGTGACTCAGTAACTGGCAAGCAACCTACCCTGTAAGGATGAAGCAGGTGTGAGTATGTCAGAGTATGTAAAAATTGGGTCTATATTAGAACATCGAAGTTTCAAAACTTCGAATGTTCTAATATCGACCCCTACTCAGCGAAAGCTGAAAATATCGAAATAACAGAAAACTGAATTTTTTCCTAGGGAAAGAATTCGGTTGTCCATTTCTGTTGCTTCAGTATTTTCAGTGCTGTGCTGGAAAGTTACGGGTCGGGTTCAGGTAAGTGTGCGATTGAGTGTGAGTTAGGTTAGTTAGGGTTAGGGTGCGGGTTTGGTATGTGTGCGACTGTGTGGACATGAGGGTTAGGGCGGGTTAGGTGAGTTAGGGTTAGGGCGCAGGTGAGGTGAGTGTGTGATAGTGACGGACCTTAGGGTTAGGGTTTGGGTTAAGGTAAGTGGATAGTTAGTGGTGTGTGTATAGGTTAGTGGTGTGTGTATAGTTTAGTGTAGGGTTCCATTCCCTAGCTGGTAAACAAAAATTGAAAAATAGTAACACTGAACTCCCTAAACACAATTAATTAAGGAGCCTGTATATCATATATTACTTGTGTTATAGAAAATGCTAGATTTGGCCTCTATCCCTCTCTCTTGAACTCTGTTAATTGTAACAAATCAATATGCCTGCATTCTTTTATCAAACACTTTATTTACTTTACTGAAAGACAAGTTGCTATAGATTACTTATTTATTTACTTACTTTTAATTGTTTGTCAGGAAAGTCCAGTGAATTTTAATGAAATTTAGTTCCCTAAATTTTTGATAATGTTAATCAATATACCATATTACTCATTATTATTTAATTAGCTTTAGATCATGTTGATTAACATACCATATTACTCATTATTATTTAATTAGCTTTAGATCATGTTGATTAACATGCCATATTACTCATTATTATTTAATTAGCTTTAGATCATGTTGATTAACATACCATATTACTCATTATTATTTAATTAGCTTTAGATCATGTTGATTAACATACCATATTTCTCACTATTATCTAATTAAGCAATAACTGACAATGTGGTGTGATAAATTGAAGATTTACCTACTTTTGGCGTGGTTTAATCACAGGGGTGAAGCCTGAGTTATTAAATAAAGCCAACCGTCGGTAAATCTTCAATATACCACAACTACTGAGTTGGTTATTGCTATTATACAATGACATTATTAAAAAAAAAAAAACCTTACTTTTCTTAAATAATGTCTTTGCATAACAGCGCATTACTGTTCTTCCATGGCTGGTGGTACACTGCTTCCTTGTAATAATGTACTGCGCATGCATATGGGACTTGCGTTCCCACGCATACCCAGTACATCAATGCTTTGAAATGGAAGCAACGGAGAAAAGAAAGTCTCCATTGCTCCATTTTTGTTTTGTTTTCTTTTTTTTTTTAATTAAAAAAAACTTTAGGGCAGTTTAGGAGTAGGAGAGAGACAGCATGGAAGAAATGCAAGGGATATCAGGTACGTGTGTTTAATTTTAAATAATGTACCTGACTTCCCTAGTATTTTGTCCAAGCTGCCTCTCTGGTATGTCCAGAGTTGGGGCTAAAGATTTTATTTTTATTTTTTTAAGAAATAAAAATAAAATTTAAACAATATACCAAAGGAAAGAAGTCCGGGTCACCGGACCTTTTTACCTTTTTAAGTTGGTATATTGTGGGATTTACTATGGGCACGCTGGTTGGGCTGGCCAATCAGCATACACGGTTTTGAATATTACTGGGGAGTCACTGTATAATTAACTTTATCAAAGCATTTTTTGCATGCACACCAGGCCTGTGTATTATTCTGATAATAAAGTTGCATTTATAAATAAATGTGGCATCATTGTTTTTAATATATATTTTTTGCTTTTCTCAGTAAATATAATTTCAAGAACACGGTCATATTATATCTTTTTTATTCACTTTATTTCTAGTGTTTCTTGGGTTTACAGCTTTTACTTTTTGACTTTAACCATGAGTTTGACTGATGGCAGACAAAACCTTCTGTGTATTGCTTGGATAATGATCCTGATGGATAGCTGGGCTGGCAAAGTCTGTGAGCATCATTGCTGTTATACCTTCACTTTTACCTCTCCTTCTGTATGCTGGCAACAAGGATTGCACATTCAAATGGACATATTGGCATTAGTTGTTTAGGTATACAGCAGACAGGTAATTTTTCCCATCTTTTGGTCCCCTCTCTCAAAATAAACAGCAGGAAATGGTCATATAGGTCTGAACTTGTCGACAAGCCTGGTTCATTATATCTTTAGTGAAGGTAAAAATTCATAGAGATTTGTTTTGTTGTCATTCAACCACTGCAGCATCACAATAACTTACTACTGTATAATCTTGCTTCTGGTGAAAATTTAAATAAAATTAAAACTGGTCAACAAAAATAGCATAAATGTATATGTTGTTTGTGTTTACTAGCACATGCACACGAGGAGTATGGAATTGTCAAAATATATCGTGTCCCGCACAATGCAAGATAGAGAATGGTTACCAGATAACTACCTTTGATGGAAAACAATATGATTTATATGGAAACTGTGACTATATTGCTGTTTTGGTAGGTAAACAATATGAATTATATGGAAAATTACAATATCAATGCTTTAGTAAGTTTGTAGATGTTACAATATTGTCATTTCTTTTTTCTGTTTTGAAACTAAAAAGCATGAAAGTGAGAACTGCTGTTAAGACAACTGCATTTTTTGAAGACTGTAGATAAGAAACAAATACCAAAGCTACATTGCAGATCACACAGCTTTAATTTTATTCTTGTATAATCTGATAACTGGTATTATGACAACTATGTTCTATAGATTATTTGCTTATTTGCAAGTGTTCTATACCATATATAAGACAAGATACTATCTAATCAGGTGAAAGTAAACAGAAAATACAGGCATCATGCATTATTTCATATTATGCAAAGGAAGTCTCTGCAGCTTGAAAATGGAGTATTTTTCCAGATTTCAGAATAAAGGAAATTATAGCAGCCACTGAGGGGAGACGTTCATGTTTGGGAGAACATAGTGTTACTTATATGATGAATAGGAGAGAAAGACACAAGTAGAAATGGATTAAGTGATAAATAAAGGGAGAGAGGGTGACAGGCTTAACTGAAGTGCTTGATTTAACAATGGCAAAACATTATGGCAGGAAAATTAATTTCAATGAGCTTTTGTTACCTATATTTGAAATGTTAAGAGATCATGGGAAATAGAAACTGTATTAGATTTGGATGGTATAATGCTTACAGAATAGCTGCTGGTAAATTATGATTTTCTTCCTAATTTTTACTATATATTTTTTATTTCCATAGCTTAAAATATTATTTATACCATTATGAATTCACTTTTACTGCTTATGTATTGTTAAGTCTAACAGATTGTTATTATTGGGTCCTACAGTGGTATTTAGTTGACTTTTTTTCAGTGTAGCTCTGCTGTTATTGTAAACACATAATTTTTAATTTAATGACAGCTATACCACTGTATTTATTCCAGTAATACCAGGCTATATCAGAAAATAGATATTTTTGGTTAGCCACTTGCAGTGTTAGCAAAAACTATATAAATGAAGATGAAGGTAGGCCAGATGAAACAAGAGGGAGAGATGGGAATGTAAGCTGGTAGAGGCAAGGGGAAACTCACCAAGACATATTTTGAGGCATGTACATACAATTACAGGTTTGAATCACTCCTTTATGCTTCAAGAAGCAATCTGGGTGAAAAGGAAATATGTAGTTAGGGTAGGAGTATGCAAGACAAGATATTTATTTTCTTAGGTGCAGTTTCCTGTAAGTTGAGAAATTAATAACTAGAGCAG
Source organism: Protopterus annectens (assembly GCF_019279795.1). Classification (NCBI taxonomy): domain Eukaryota; kingdom Metazoa; phylum Chordata; order Ceratodontiformes; family Protopteridae; genus Protopterus; species Protopterus annectens. The sequence goes on along the minus strand of NC_056745.1, from coordinate 1,052,819,077 downwards.
TTTTAGGGGGAGACATCAAGGATACTCCTAAGTATCAAATGTACTGGGGAGAATAGGCAATCAACAACCTTGGACCATTATAAGTCATAAAGACACACACATAGACAGACAGACACTCATGCATGTGCATGAACACACACACACACACACACACACACACACACACACACACACACACACACACACACACACACACACACACACACACACTCATGCATGCACTGTGACACTCACATGGACACAGAGATGACATGCAAACACTTCATAGAAGACATCACAGCCTGAAGCCAAGCCTGGAAACCAAGCACTGTAAAACCTTTCAACAAAACAAAGAGGCATTGACCTGGAGTAAGCAGTGCTGCTTATAGAGTGTGAACAAAATAGATAGAATCTTTGCATGGTGGTATCCTAAGTTGTATGAACACAAACATGCTCAGATGGGAATAATTTAAATATATTTACATATTTAGTAGTCATTTGGTGACTGTCTACTTTTTTTTTTAGTTTTTCAATAGCTACAGGTCTGCTGCTGTGGGTACTCACATCACTGCAAGGGCCTACAGTGCTGTCCCCATTTTGCTGCTTGCTTCTATCCACACACTAATGAGGACTATCATCACCAGTGTGTTGACCTCAGCTGACATTCCAGTCTTGACTGCAGTTTTGGCATCTTGAAAGCTTGCAGTTCTTTAGTGGCAACCAGCCAGCCAACCAGAACCACCATGCCTTCCTCAGGGATGGGCAGGCTGGTGTCAACCACTTACTCCCATCCCTCCCCAAGAATCTCTTCTAACATCTGAGCTGCTACTTGAATCCTAAGTCATAGGCCTTTATGTCTATATAATACAGCGCTAGCCTGTGGGTTAATGAACTCAACTCTTGGCTGAGAAAATTTGAAAAACAATAATATAAAACCGAATGTTGCAGCTTACAAGAGATCAATTAGATCTTGTTGCACAAAACTGTCAAATCCATATTATAGGTTCATAGGTTCATAGGTGTGTACTAGGCTATCAGCCCTGAAGTCAATGTAAGCCTAGCCCAAAAAGATTCCCTGGCATCTTGCTGCTCGACGTTAGTTCCCAGTGCCCCTATCAAGCAAGGCCACTGAAGTGATCCCCTGGGTGAATTTTCTATTGCCCATCCACTCGTCAAGATTTCGCCTGAAGAGGGCCAGTGAGATGCTCTGCTTGACATGTATAGGAAGTCTGTTCCAGAGCATGGGCAGTCTCTGGGTTATGAACCTGTCCCTCCGGCATGTTCTGTTGATTGTGATAATGAGGTTGAGGTCCCTGGAGCATGTTTTACAGAGGGATTGGGATTTCTTCAGATGTACCATATTTAACAGCTCTGGGTCAGACATAGCTTTGTAGGTCAAACAGAGATTGCCTCTAACTAGGTGATATGAGACAGAGTATAGCTGTAGCTTTTTTAGTCTGTCCATATAGGGCATGTATTTAAGGCCCAGGATCCTCTTAGTGAGGTATTTTTGTGCCCTTTACAGTTGTTGTAGGTGTCTGGTGAGGTACATGCCAAATGGGGCATTGTATTCTATAATAGGTCTGATGAGGGACGAGTAGAGAGGGACTATGACCTCTTTCTTCCTGGATGAAAAACCCTTTGTAATGAGATATGCCACATAGAATGACTTTCTGACCACAGTGGCAATGTGGTTGTCAAAGGAGAGGTTGCTGTCAACCTGTGTCCCCAGATCAGATTGATGTTTAGTGGACTACCGTCAATGTGGTAGTTAATGGGCACTGAGTTTTTCCTAAAGGGAATGACCATGCATTTTTGGGCATTGAGCTTAAGGCAATGGTTCTGGCACCAGTCATTGGTCACAGTGAGGCCTTTTTGAAGAATGTCTACGTCAGTTGGAGAGTCAGTAATGGTTCCCAGTTTGCAATAATCTGAAAACTTGGTCAGCCAAAGTCCCTTTATATTGGTTTGAACTTCAGAGAAGTAGATGCCAAACAGAAGAGGACCCAGGACTGATCCTTGTGGGACTCCACTTGTAACAGGTCAGTAATCAGATATGGAATCAGCTACTTTCATAGTCTGGGTTATTCAAAATAATATATTAATGCACTGTACTGTAATGGCTCTGATTCAATTTCTCCTGCCAGTATGGTCGACATGGGCATACTGAGACAGTGGAGCAACTGCCTCATGTTTACTGACAGCTCTCTTCTCCTAGCACATAATTATTCTACTTGCAAGAAATGCATCTACATCAGTAACGTGGAATCCATGCTCTCTCACGCCACAGTCAGTACTCCTGACAAAGGGGAGATTACCAGTACAAATACCACACCACTCACATCACATAGCCAAGCACATCACACACCCACCTGTGCAGAGGTCAATTAAAACTTACGTAAACAGCAGAGACCTCCAAGACAAACTCACAAACATTCCACACACAACACCAAACACATCACACACAGCAGACAATGCACCAGTGTTTCACAAACACGGTCCATAAGGCATAACAATAAACCAGACATACTAGTCATTGATGACTCAGTTGTGAGATACAATGATGTCTACCTCACCAGGTTTGACAAATAGAAGGTCATGGTCACTTGTCTGTCTGGTGCCAGAATCCACCACATCACGCAAGCACTTAAGTCTCTCCACAACAATTACAAACATGACTCTGTCATTGTCCATGTTGGTATGAATGACTTGAGATGTACCTCCCTAGACTATAGGAAAAGAGACATGATTGAGCTCTCAGAGTATGTGTCCCAGGCAGCTATGACCCTAGCCCTAAGCAGCATTCTACTGTCACCAAAAATTATAGCACAATGCCACCAAAAAAATAATTGACTTCAACAATTGGCTTAGTTTCTGGTGTCATTCCAAGGGGATCCAGTATCTGTCTGCCTGGGATGTCATGGTTGACAGGCCTTGATGCTTTGCCAGAGATGGCCTCCACCTGACATCTTTGGGATTCTGGATCCTGGCCAAGGCTCTTGCCTCCCCCATTTTGCCTTTTTTAAGCAATGTCCCAAAGATAAATCTTCCAACCTAAAATATCTGTCAAAAAGCAAATTGAAGGTCATGCTGCTTAACGGCAGGAGCCTTAACCTGAAAATGCACTCACTGAAGGCTGTCCTCACACTAGAAGATGTCGACCTCTGTACAGTTACGGAAACTTGGTTCAAGGATGCAGAGAGCACCCCAGCTTTACCAAGCTATACCTCATTCCACACATTCTGATCCCAAAATGTGGTCAGGAAGACTAAGGGTGGTGGAGTCTCTATCTTCATTAAGGCAGGTACATCTCCTGACTGGTTTCCCAGCATGATGCACTGGAATACTCCAGGTGCAATTGACAGTTGGCAAGACACCCATCCAAGTTATAGCCAACTATAGACCCCAATGCATGACTCAGGATGCCCACTATGGTATCCCCTAACACCCTGATTCAACCACCCTACCATAGACTGGGTGAACTATTCCTTCACTAATACACTCACCCAATGATTCCTTGACTTCATCAGTACTAATGCACTAGACCAGCTCGTCACAACAGGAGGTAACATTCTGGACTTGGTTCTCCCCAAATGGGTGACCATTACACCACTCTCATAGTATGTTCTTCCTTGGTGTGATTAGATCATCGGTCTGTTTCATTCAAAGTTTCTATCCCACCCAACCCCCCTATTCCTAACCAGGCTAAAAAAACTTCTCAAAAGCTGACTATGAACTCTGAAGGGAGAGTATCAGTAGCTTCACACCACACCCACCTCAGAGTATGCAGACAACTATGCTGAACAGTACGCCAATGCAGTATACAAGCACCTGTACAACTGCATGGACTCAGACATACCTAACAGAACTAAAACCTGCTTCTCAAGGAAAAACAAACCTGTCCAGTGGACATCCTGTATCAACAGGCTTTACAAAAAAATGAAGAAACTGTTGTCCAAGAGTAAAAGGAATACATTCCAAACTGGAAAAACTACCTCCTTAGCCGCAACAAGCAAATTAGATCACTAGTGGAAACCTCCAAAGCCACTTATGAATCAAAACTAGCCTCCAAAACAAAGGAAAACCAAAAAGCTTTCTTCAGTTATGTCAGGAACCTCCATGGCAAAGCCCAACTTTATTCCGAATTAGTACTTAACAGTATCACCTACACTGATGCTGTTGACCGAGCAAACCTGCTAGCAGATAGGTTCAGAGCAAACTTCACCCCCCCCGTCCCTGCCAAAGGCCCTTTTGACATCCCTGATACATGTCATGCACCTCACATCTCCATAAATCAAGTATTAAAGGCCCTGTCTAAAGCAAAGACCACAGCTTCCATGCCACCTGATAGTATCCCAGGCTACATTCTGCACCACCTCCAGCAAGAACTAGCTTTGCCATCAAGCACCCAATTCAACCACAGCCTAAGTACAGACATTATTCCAGCAGAGTGGAGAAGTGCCATTGTCATCCCTTTGCCCAAAGGTGGTGCTACTACTGACCCTAGAAACTATTGCCCCATTAGCTTGACAAGTCTAATCTGTAAAGCCATGGAGCATATTATTAGGGATCTCATAAACAAGGACATAGGCAATTTCCAAGCATTTGACCCCACCCAGTTCTGATTCGTCAAGAGGGGGGGCAGATCTTGCCTGTTGAATCTGCCTGACATTTTGAGACTGTCACCAAGGCCCTGGATGAAGGAAAGTCAGTGCATACAGCTTATCTTGACTTGGCCAAGACCTTTGACACAATCCCCTACTCGGGCATTATTGAAAAGCTAACACAACTTGGCGTAAATCCCTGTCTCATCAGATGGCTGGCCAACTGGCTCACTGACAGGACCCACAAGGTCAAAACAGGTGCCTCCACCTCTGACAGCAGACCTGTCACTAATGGTGTTCCCCAGGGATCTGTCCTGGGACCCCTACTGTTTGGCATCTACTTCTCAGAGGTCCAAGTAAAGCCAAAAGGCCGGTGGTTGACCAAGGTTGTGGATGACTGTACGTTTGGTGCTGTCATTGACCCCCCCAAATGATGTTAACATACTGCAAGAGGGATCAGAGCAACAAATGACTGGTGCCAAAGTCATGGCCTCAAGTTAAACACAAAAAAATGTATCATCATACCATTCGGCAAAAACACGGCCTTTACTGATTGCCACATCAACTGCAACCCCCTAAGCACATAACCTGTGGTGGGAGACCTGGGTACTCAGGTTGACAACAGTCTCACATTTGACCATCATGTAGTGGCACTGGTCAGAAAAGCCTTTTACTTGGTTCATCTCTTAAGTAAAGGGATTAAATCCAGAAAAAAGGAGGTTATTATCTCTCTATACTCTTTCCTCATTGGGCCAATAATTTAGTATAATGCCCCGTTTGGTATGTACCTCTCCAAACATCTGCACCTACTGGAAAGGCCACAGAAATACCTCACAAACAGAATCCATGGCCTCCAACACCTGTCATTTGTGGACAGGCTCAAATCACTATCACTATACTCGGTATCGTACAGATTGCTCAGAGGTGATCTGTGTCTTGCCTACAAGGCAAGCTTGGACCCTGCCCTAGTAGAGATGCTCCATATCCGTAAGTCTAGCTCCTCATGCATTACCCACTCAAAAGGCCTAAATCAAATATGCAACATCATCAGAACCTGCTGGAGAGACAGGTTTGCCTCCCAGAGGCTGCCCCATTTCTGGAACAGATTTCCCAGACACGTCAAACAGAGTAACTCACTGACCCGCTTCAAGAGCAACCTTAATGAGTGGATGTGAAACCACAAACTTCTGCCAGGGGTTCCACCTGTGTCCCTCATTGACAGGGCAACAGATGCTGACTGAGGTTTGTTTTTTGGGGATAAACTCTTGGGGAGGCTTGTAAGGGCCCCAGGGCCATTAGCCTAGTAACCTCGTATGATCCTATGATTCCAAAGACTTGTTCTCATTGTAAGTGTTCACTTATAGTGAGAACAGACTGAGAGCAACTCTTTTGGAATCTGGCCCACTGACTATCTATTTTCCATAAAAAATACCAGTAAATGTCAAATCTGGGCTGTTCAAATATTTGAAAAAGCATGGTACTTTCATGGAAATTGATGTTTTCGACCAGAGCACTCACTCACTCATGGTAACTGAAGTTTCTTCCTGTATTTACCACATAGCCAGCTTGCTTATTGAAAGTTCTGTACTTCTAATCTGTTTTAATATTCAGGTCATTTTATCAAATGTGTTCATTGAAGTGGGAATAGTCATACTAATTACAGAATTAATTATCTTACTCCTGTTGCTAGTTACCTGTTATTGATGCGCTCTGGCCACTGTTATGATATTTTGTATGTTACTAATGTAGGGTTGTAATGTATAAATACTCTTTATGAACTGTTACATTGTTCATAGTTGTACTGACTACTCTGAATGCTATTACTAGTCAGTATATATTTGTGATTTTGAATTTGCTTTTGGTTATTTTGCATATGACTTTTAATGAAAATGTGCTACATTTCTAATTGTTGATATATTTGTAAAACTGTTGTATCAGGTTTTCACCCTGAGCCTCCCCTATTTATGGGTCTGAGAAAGTGCTAAGCACCTGGTTATCAAAATAAATAAAGCATGCTACTCAACCACTTAGCTCAAGAAATCTTGACAAAACCTAAAATAACTGTGGGACAAAGGCCCAAAAATTGGGACAAATTTTAAATATTGCTCTTCTTTGAAAGCTGCTAGAATAACCGGATTTCTATTGCCATGCATTTTATAAAAGATATAAAGACTAAAACTCAAATGTAAGCCATTATTGAGTGATTTCAGTCCTCAGCGATTTGCCAGAAAATCACAAATTTTATGAAGAATAGACCAAAAATATAATCTGGACAATGGAGAAGTATGAAGTAAAGCAAACAGAAAAATAAACAAGTTCAACTAGGCATTCATCTTGGTCGTTAGGTATTGCTGATATATGATATCACAAGATGAATTGACTGAAGATTCTTGTGCAAATTGCAAAAGTGCCTCTCCAGCTGAAGGAAACAAATCAGAAGAAATATTAATGCATAAATTAGATACAGGCAGCTTGAAAGCTGCTGTTCCACAAGTACACCAAATTTCATCTTTGACAAAAGCAAATGAAATGGGTCATTGGACTCTAGTATAACGATCAGTTCAGGGCCAAGCAAAGTTTTTTGAAGTGCAGATTGTTTGAATCTTTAAAGATGCAGATTATGAAGACTTCTGTGGTGATGGAAGGTAAATGTACAGGCTGTGTGTCCTTCTATGTGTAACAGAATGAGCATCATGTGGTCCCTGAAATGTCCTGCCTACTTTCCACTGCCATTAGAAAAGAACCAGATAATAGAATTAGCAGTTGAGCTTTAGATTTTTTGTGGCCTCTATACAGAACTTATTGTCAGTCAAAGTTATTCTGGTTAAGCTATCTAGTTGGGTAACTACATTTGTAATGCTATGAAGAGACCATTGAGAGAAGATTATTTTGTTAATTTGTAGTTTTCTTTTAACAGAATTATCTGGCAGCTGTATAACAGAAGAAAAGGGTATGCTATTCTGAGAAAGCAATCCAGGTTCAGAAAGCAGCATTCTTTCAACCACTGTAGATTAAATAGTAATAAGAGGGCCGCCAGCGAAAGGCACACACACACACACACACACACACACACACACACACACACACACACACACACACACACACAAATATCATGAGGCTGGTCTAAGTGAAAAACTTAATGTTGACAAATTGGTAACAGTCATTCATTATGAAGAATATGGAAATGGCAGAGTTGTACAAATTAAAAAAGTTGGCTTTTATAGAATAAAGTATCATATGATTATTGCATAAAAGACATGGATATGGAACAGTAAATACCATAGAGCATCACAAAAGTTATAGTCACAAGTGAAGACAGGTGGCATTGAAGCAATGCCCTTTAACTTCTGGATAATTCAGTATAGAGATGCACTCTTGACAGAAAAGTGTCAGTATGGGAAAGCCAGAAAGCAGTTGCAGAAAATGAATCACAAAGTGGGTTAATAAAAGGTTAGGAAAAACTAAACCGATGGGAAAATTTAGAAGCAGAAAGAAAACGACAAATTGAAAGATGCTAAAAGTTGTAATTATTTTAATGCTGGCAGTTCTGAAGATGAAGCGGGATTTCACTTGCAATATTGTGAGACTGTTTTTTCCTGATACAAAAGACTTTTGCTGCATTTGCTTTGCTAATTAATTTACATTTGTAATGCTTGAACTCAGTGGTTGCCCACAGTGGTTGGCAATTACTACCATAGATAACAGAAGCAACACAGACTCAGCAAGGTCCTAAGGAAGGAGATAATACAGAAAGGTGAAAACTAAGTGGAAACAACACAATTTATCCTAGAAACATGATGACAGGAGAAAGAGAGAAAGAGAGAGAGAGATTTATTACCATCTTCATCCATGGAGTATTAAATAGCTCCCTGGAGTATTAAATAGCTTCATGAATAATAATTTACTCAGCCACCCAATCACTAATACTCTCAATCTATTATTTTGATATTTTGAAATACACACTTTCCTAATTCTACTACCTATTTCATTCTTCTCCATAACATCCCACAAAGCATCATGTCCTATTGTATGAAATGCCTTGCTAATATCACCTACCATAGGTTGCACATCCTCCATTTTACCTGTAATATCATCCATAATTTCTCTCACAACCAATAATAATTCTTGGCACCCCTTCCCTTTTATACCATACATACTTTCTTCCATTATATCCCTCATCCTTCCTTCTATTTCCCCTGTATTATTCTCATAAAAATGTATAATATGTGATTTTAAGTATGATGGGGCTCCATTTTTTTTCATTCTTCTCATCTTTCTTCCATATAAATTTAATACTCCACTACATAACTCTTTATAAACAAATCCTTCTTTCAACCATTCATTCAGTACATTTACAAAATATTCTGTCTGCCAGTCCACTACTTTCTTGTACATTACATACCCCATACCATCTGGGCTTGATACTGAATCAACATTTACTTTCCTAAATACTTCATCCAATTCACTAATAGTAATTTATTTTTCAAATGTTTCTTTAATTTGTTCTGGATTTTGTTTTTTACTTTCCATTCTCTCTTATTTTCCTTCTTTTTACTCTTATACATATTTTCCACATACTGCACTACAATGCTCATAATTTGCTCTTGTTTTTATTTTTTATCTCTTCTTTTACATTTTCCATTCCCTCATTATACTAATATCCTCCTTTACTAGTTACCCAAATATGCAGATACCATTTCCCTTTTAAATAATATTTCTGCCTAAATAGTAATGCATTAATTAATTCTCAATTTCTTTCATATAGTTCTTTTTCTGTTTCATAATAATATCTTCTATTGTTCTCTAAATTATCTATTACACTTTTACACATTTTCCCATAATTCACTTTCTTTCTAACATCATCTGGCCACTGAGAAACCATCCCACCAACCACTTCTTGTACTTCTTTTTAAATTCAGTCAACTATTCAGATCAGTTTTATAGAAGTCCTTCATGATTATATGATCCTTCCATAGCTGTAATACTTCCCACTCTCCAGTTTCATCCTATAATCCCACATTTATTCTTTTTATTCCCTTTCTTATATTAATATACTCCTTTTATTCCATTTACATGCATCTATATTGCTAAATGGTCTAAAAAAATCAATCACAACTGTGTCACCATCTGCTAACCCCAAACCTTCCAATAATACAAAATAATCAATTTCATATCCAAGTGCCCCCCTTCTGTAAGTCCACTGACTTTTGTTTAACACAGTTAATTTACCACATTTTATCACTTCCTGTATTTTTTATATTTTTACCTTTTTACATTTTCTCCTTAAATTACATTTAAAGTCCCATGTAGTTATAATTTTCATGTTAACCACCGCATAGTATAATATTTGATGAAACAGATTCTCTCTCGTTTTGCTAGTTATATATGTATAGAATGTTATAATTCTATAAGCATGTTCTCTCCACCTCACATCTACAATAGTTAACCTTCCCATTCTTACTAAGTTCCATATTATATTTCTGCTCCAAAATTTCTTCACTTGTCATACATCATTTAACAGAATAACATTCACATCACATTTAGCACACCATTCCAGTATCTTAATAGTTTTTACGGTGTTACTTATGCTGTTCACATTTACTGAAAGTACTCTAATATTGTTGCTTTTCCTTCTTTTTAAGATAAGGGGAAATATTTTTAAATTTTCATTTTCTTATTTTTTACTCTTTTCTTGACTGAAGATTTTTCCTGGGTTTATGTACAAATAATCTGATTTTTCACTAAATGTTTATATTAATCCCTTATCCTGACCTCTCTTATTGCATGTATTGTCTCTCCTCATTGTTCCCCTCCATATTTTTTCTTCTTCTACAGTTTCTTCTTCACCTGTTTCATTCTCTCACCAGCCTCTTGTCATCCTTCCTCAGGAATGCTTTCTTCCCTTTCCCATTCTTTTTCATTATTTACTCTTTGCTCTTGACAATCCATCCAAAAGTGGCCCTTTTTATACATCCTGCACTCAGGCACACACTTTGTTGCTATATGTCTTTTCTCCCTACATTAGTTACAATGTACCTTGTTGCACTCATTAATTAAATGAGAAAAGTCCCCTCAAACGAAACATGATTTAGGCTGATTATATCTTCATGTTCCTCTATGACCAATCACAAAAAATAACACTTGGCAAGTGTTTCACCATGTTTTTTTTTTTCACATTTCAAAACAGGTTCCAACCTCCACCCTCCATTCCATAAACTTTTCTCATCTCTAACTTTCACAGTATTATCAGCAGTTTCACACAGATCCTGTGTGCATTTTTAACATGGTCTTCTTCCAGTTCATCAGTTCTAAACTACAAAGTAATATTTTTTTAACTTTTAAGTTACTACCAGAAAACAAATAATTGTTTCATAGATAAATGTCCTTTTTGTTACAAATTCCCAGAAATGTCATTGTCAGTTCATCAGTTTCAAATGTTAATTCACAAAAAGTATATGTCCCAATATGTATAATAGATCAAATTCCTTGAACTTTAAAACACATAGCAGTTACCTAACTGTTGTACACATAATATCTGCCTATTACAGTGTTATTTTTTTATTCTTATTCTCACAGTTGGTCCTTTCTTCCTTTTAAAAGCAGTTTTACTTACAGTTTGTTGCTGCTCCACTCTTTGCTTCCTGTCACTGCTGCATAGGTTTTAGGTACTGCATTATCTGCTGCCACAAAACCAGACTCTTTCTCAGTTTCTTACTTTCCTCTTTTACTTTCTGTCACTGCTGCATAAGTGTTAACTGTTGCATGCTTTGCTGCCTCATCACCTGGTCCCTTTTTCCACATTTCTATACTTAACACTTCTAAAAAAAGTTATCTGCCATCTCACCCCATGAAACAGCAGAACTGTCACCTGGACCATGCTGTTTGATTGTTTTAACAGAACATCATTTGCAAGTGCTTTTGACACCAGTTCTGTCATCTGCATCACTTTAACATTCTCACTCACTTCCTTCCTTGGAGACAGCTAAACTCTGTTCATTTGTAACATCCATCACACAGGAATCTTTATTTTCATTCTGAAGTACCACATTGAACACATTTTGCTCCAAATTCTCACTGTTCACCTCTAAACTCTCCACAGCTTGTTTTCTCTTCCTCCATGCTGCTTTCCTTAGGCCTTTCCTCTGCTGCTGCAGGAGTCTACTGGTGCCATTTTGCAGCTCCAAAGAATACTGACCTGGGCAAATTTCTCTTAGTAGTATAAATACCATCTTGGGTCGTCCCTGAAATGAAGTCACTAGCAAGATGAAACTAACCCAGTCAACAAAGAATAAATAAATAAATGAATGAATGAATACACATCCAACTCGGCTCTCTTTACTGAATTAATCCTTTCCTAACTAGCCAATCTAGACTAAGCATCGCCAGGACTCATCTCTTATCTACTGTTCTCTATGCTTCTCCCATCTTTACAAACCTTAACAAAACTGACCTTGCCAAACTTGAATCAGCCTATAATAAAATAGCCAAGTACACCACTAGCTCCCCATGTAGGTCCCACCACTGCTCTGCCCTACAACAAATAAATTGGCTAGATCTCCTACAACAACTAACCTATACCCAAATTCTCTTTACCCACCAACTAATATACCAGCTAAACAGAACCCCAGCCCTACAACAACTATGCCAACCATATGCCAACACTCAGCAATTCCGATCCTCACACAAAACACTCCTTCAAGTATCCAAAAGCAACAACAAATCTGGGGATGCCCTCTACTCCCACCACATTTCTAAACTTTGGAACTCAATCCCTCAACACATCCTAAATGCTACCAACTTACACCAATTCAAAACTCTGCGCAAAGACCACCTCACTAGCAACTGGCTCCGTTCCTGCACCAAGCCAGGCTAATACCACATAAGCCCACATCAAATTTCATCTCCTAAATTTTATAGTCTCCATGTATACCCCACTCCCACTTGTTAACACCACCTATCAGCTACCTACAATAAAAGTATAATTTGATAATTTCTTTTTTTATTTTTGTAAGGGTATACATATGTACATGTATTAAAGTATACTCAAATGATCAACTAAAGATGGACCCCTGTCCTCAAAAAAAAAAAAAATATATATATATATATATATATATATATATATATATATGACTTTACTATATTTTAATAACTTTCTCCTTTGTATATTGTACTTTCTTTATTGTCTCTAGATATTTCTGTTAAATTCTATGTAAAACCGACACTGTACCTGTCAGTGTTGTTCTTGTTTTATTGGAGCTTTTCTCCCCGGGCCTCCACTGAAAATGGGCTCACACCCAGGCAGACTATCCCAGTCAACAAATGTAAAATAAAATAAATGTGACTATCTGGGAACAATACAGTTACACAATGTGTGCTTAAACCATGCACCATCTTGGTGAAATTTCTTTACCTGCTTTGCGGATGTTTGTCCTCAGCATAGTAGCTATTTGAATTCTTGGGACACCTACTAGAAACAGTCTTGAAATACAGAGACTGAATAACCAAAATAACTGGCTTACATACACTAAGTCTGAGAAGCCATTTATAAGAATATCCTCTTTTCCTTGAGGTATGGAGATCTTGAAGTTGATGTATATACGTTTAGGGTGTTTGAATGGCTTGCCCACCACATTGGGATGTGCAGGGAGGACTCTTCAAGAAGATGTTTAAAGGAGAAGAGTGATTTTCGAAATTTGATCTTTTCCTGTTTTTCTTTTTTGGCTTGTTGGCACTCAGCATTTCAAGTGTCAACATTTCAGTAGGCAGCCTATATTTAGTAAGGAAGTACAGGGGGTGAAGTCCTCTCTTTAGTGATGTTGAACTCTTGACTCCCTCAACAATGTCTATCCCTTTTATTGTAATTTAGTTTTTTTAATTTTACTGAAGTTGTACGTCCATTACTCATGAGTAGGTTATGCATACATAAATAAATTTCTGCCTGTGTACTTAGTTATAAAATTGGATTTTAGGGCACAGAGAATCAGTGTCATTTACTATTATTATTATTATTATTATTATTATTATTATTAGTAGTAGTAGTAGTATTATATCCCTTAGAACAATCTTGCTGTTTTTGACATTTCCTCTTTAGGAGCAGTTAACTTCATTCATAATTTTGTCTGTCAAAAATGTTGCCTATTTGCCTGCCTATACTTCCTTCCTTTTTATGTTATCATCATATATTGTTTTCCCTGTTTCATTAAACACATTTATTACCTTCTCTGTATGCATGGCTAACTTTGTGCCTCTTGTGCCAGGGTCATAGCTAAAAAGGGTCTTTGGATCAGCCTACCTACAGGAATAAAAGACAAACAAATTAACAGACAAAAGGGGTGCAATGGAGATAAAGTAAAATAATGCATAAGGAAGTATTTGGTATAAACAAGGTGTTTAGGAGACATAAATGATAATTTACCAAAGAAAAAAATCAAAGTAATAGGTGATATTTGTGATTTGAGGGTAACTCAAGCTCCTTGAGTATGAAACAAAGTGATTGTCATAGTTTTGTAGTATTAGGCAGCATGGATTCTGTGTGTAGTAGAGACAATATTTTAGTTACAACAGAAAAGGTAAGTATGATGGGAAGTATATATGCATGTATTAATGTGTGTATGTATATGTGTATATATATATATATATATATATATATATATATATATATATATATATATATATATATATATATATATATGTGTGTGTGTGTGTGTGTGTGTGTGTGTGTGTGTGTGTGTGTGCATATGTATATCTATTTATCTATCTATATCTATCTAACTATATATGTATATTTATCTATCTATCAAACTATATATGTATTATATATGCATATCTATATCTACATCTATATATTTATATCTATATTAATATATATCTCTTTCTCTCTCAGTATATATATATATATATATATATATATATATATATATATATATTTATAGGGGGGCTACTAAGACAACAACACTGAATATTTAGATGACTGCAACCCTATTTGAACAACACCCTAGAATGCCCACAATGACTTACCTTAGCTGAGAGCAATGGGAAATATGCTCAGTTCTGCACTCTAGTGCACTGTTGTGTGCTGGTTAGCTAAATTTGCAGATGACTGCAAGCTAGGAACAGCCTTTGAATCGTCAAATGACTTAGCCATGTAGGAAGATTTGTCTGAAATCAAATAGCTGGTGTCAAAATTATGGTCTGAAACTAAATGCCAGAAATGCATTATTGTATCCTTTGGGAAGTCATGTACCCCAGAGAAACTTCATATTGACAATATGTTCCCTAAGAGCTGACCCAGTTGTTCAGGATTTGGGAACTTATGTAGATAGTGACCTAACTTTTAACCATGTGTCCACTGTTGTAAGGAAGTCCTTCCATACTGCACAGCTTTATAAACTAAGGGATTGTGTCCTGATATGGGATGTTATTGTTCCCCCTTACTCAGCCCTCACTAGGCCAGTCATTGAATATAGTGCCCCTTCTGGCATGTATCTGTCTGGACACATGGAAAAGCTGGAATGCCCACAGAGATACCTTGCTAAAAGGATGAAAAGTCTAAACAACATGTCCTAAATGGACAACTCAGAGCCTTGTCACTATAACTACTAAGAGGTGGCCTGTATTTGGCGTATAGGGCATCTCCCTCTGACCCATTACTGATGGATTTACTGCACATAAGCAAGTAAAATGACATCCAAAATACTCTAGTGATCTATACCTGTTCTGCAATATCAACAGAACAGTTTGGAGAGAAAAGTATATTTTGCAAAGGATACTGCAGCTGTGGAACAGAATCCCCCTCCATATAAAAGAAATTTCATCTCTGCCCATTTTCAAGTGTAACTTAGATCTATGGATGGGAAACAGAAACTCTACCCCAGGATTGCCCACTGTACTACTAATAGACAGATGCAGCTCCTAAGTGCTTTATCCCATGCATGGGTCCCCTAAAATTATCTATGATATGGTCACAGTTATTCTCATTAAGGGTAATATATAATTACTGACCATGGGATGGGTAAGGTCAGTCTATAACCAAATGGGATAGGCTCTTTTGAGCACAAAATATATCTCAAAAGTCACAATTTAAGTAAAAACATTTGAAACTGGGAACTGGAAAAGGATAGAAGTGGCAGAGTGGTGCATCTTAGAAACAAGTTAATGTTGACTTATGGGAAGGTGGATGGACAGAGGAAAAATCAGAACAAAGAATAGTAAGCAAGTGGACATGATAATGGGAGATTTTGATTTACATTTTAGACAATAACATACCAAATGATAAGGTAAGGAAACAAAATTACATTGCTGAGGTAATAGATAAGGTGGCTTTGTGCAGTAAGTCAATGATAATAGTTGGAAAAATAACTTTCTTAATATGGCATTTTGTAAAACAGATGGCAGAGAAAAAGTAGAGGTAAAGAACTAATTGGCTAATAGTGACCATACTTACACATGGTCTTCGCTAATGGTCAGAAAGGAACAACATGTTACTTAAGGTTTGACACTGGCCTTAAGTGTACACTGTTGTATAGAACTGATTAAGCCGTAAAACTACATAAGGCATACTGTAGACTTTCACAAAGATTTGAAAATGTGTGGAAATTTTAGAGACTGGTGCAAGGAAAGAAGTGAAAGAACTGCCTAAGCAAAAAACAGAGAATGAAGTGGTAAAAGTTAAAACAGGAATAATAGAAAATATATACAGGTATGAAAATAATTAGGAGATAGGTTTATGAAGGAATAAATAAGGATACATAAGGGTAATAAAATGGCAACACAGGAAGTTATGAAAACAAAAATCCAACTTTGAGAAACAATTTACTTTTTAAACTGTACAGCACGAGAAGGAACAGGATGTCTGAAATAAATTAAATGAAGGAATGTTTATAAATAAGACTTTGAACAGGGAAAGGTGATGAATGATTTTTCTTTTATCTACTATAAAACATAAGAAAGACAAAAGTCATGCTTGGGAATAAACACATGGATTAGAAGTTCAATGATGCATAGATGGATGGAAATACAAACAACAAAGAAAATAAAATATAACTTACAGATGACAAAGCTTGGGGTTCATATGGGTTACTATCAAAGCAGTCTCATAATCTAACAGTTTTGATCACAGACCCGGTTAGTGAATTGTTATTTATTTAATTTTGTATTTATCATCTGATAACAAGTGAAGCCATCCACAGTTCAGAGGTGACGTTACATAAAACCTAAGAAATCAGTATTGCTAGAAAAGTGTCTTATTTGAAAACCATAGAAACATGAAAATAGTGCAACATCAATGCAGAAAGATAAGTGTTCACATACATAGAATGAAAAGCCAACATTAATTAGGAAAATCTCTTATTTATAATGCTATTTATTAGTTACATACAAACAATTTATAAGTGCTTTTTTGTTTACTTTCCCTCCCAGGACGTTTCTCAATGGCTCCTCTACTATTATGCAATTTTCCCAGAATGGGATCTGCGCACTTCCAGGCTAGGCAAGAGCCCTATGTCCCATTTGTTTCTGCCCAGGAACCCACATTTCACCTACCATTCTCCAACAGCAATCAGGCGACAGGGAGTAGGCCACCTTGCCAGTCCAAAGGGTATGCCACCCTCTTTCCTTGAGTGCAGTCCTCTCCTTCCTTGGCAGCTAATTCTAGCCTGCCAAGGAGAAGCATGCCTCTTGATGTCCCTTTAGATGCATTGTGCAAATGCATTAACAGCATTATGGGCTTGTTTACCACACAATTTCACTGGATGAACATCTAGTGCTCCTGCTAGATATCACTTGTGTGCCAATCCAGAGCCTCTCTCCCCAAGATGGGTGAGCAGACAGTGGTCTCTCACTACCATTCCCCCAGCCAGTTCAGACAAGTTCCAGAGCCATCAATCCAACTTGGGCCACTTGTAGCATAGATATCCCACTGCAAATGCAAGGTGTATATTTTTATCATTTGCAGACATTGTATCAAGGTTAGGTGAAAAGGACACTTACATGTCAAATGATCCATTAATCACAAAGGTGAAAAGATTGTTATTGTTTAATTCTAATTTTATAGTGCCTACATTTATGCCTATAGCAGTGACATTTAGAGCAGTAGGTGAAGTACTCTTGTAAATTTAGTCTTACATTTTTTAGGTTCAGTAAAATATTTTAAGAATGGTGGCAAATTATTCCAGCTAACTATAACTACTTTATTAGAAACTCTGTCGTTGGGTATTAGGCCGAAGGCTGGTTGTTTAGTTCGTTAATTACTAAGGGGAGATGCCAAAAGACTAGAAAGCTATCGCAGATTTATCTGGTCATAAAAGAGGTATAAAACTTTTTTCTGGGAACTGCAGGCTAGATAACTTGCTGACAGGATAGGTAAATGCTGGAGAAAGTGTTGAATTAAATATTAGTATGCCGTCTGAAGACAATAATCTCCAGGATACGAAACAGAATGTTTTTGTTACATACAGATTTTGTCAGTCAGATCTCATATAATTTTTGTATGATTGGGTTACTAGGGGATTTAGATAAAATACATCTAGCTGATGTAATTTACCAGGAATTTAGTAAGATGTTTAATCCATTTATCTCAGGAGATTATTACACAAATTAAAGGGATTATGGACTGGAAATATGTAAGTAAAAACAGTTGATAGTTGGCTAAAATATAGACCACAAAACCAAATAAATTGATAAAACACAAGCAAACAAGTAAAGTGCAAGCACGTAGTATTCCTTCTAAGCAAATTCTGGTTAAAACCAATAAAAAACTTGAAAAACTTGAAAAATCTTTTTTAAAAAAGTTTAACCAATAGCTATCCTATTAAAATTCAGTCACCATAACCTACAATGGACACGCCTATTCCAGTATGTGTCCGTAACTACACTTTATTTTAGTATATATATATATATATATATATATATATATATATATATATATATATATAAAAAAAAATATATATATATATATATATATATATATATATATATACACATGATGTTTTAATTTCAAAACTATTCCTGTCATGTGTAATTATGGACACATACTGGAATAGGCGTGTCCGTTGTAGGTTATGGTGACTGAATTTTAACTGGATGGCTAGTGGTTATTGCATTGTGATATTCGATTTTATTGGTTTAGTTTTGTTAGATGTACATTGGATGAGGCGTGTTCATCTCTAGCCTATGCTGTTTAATTAATTTATTAACCTTATTGGTCACATTGCGAGGGTATGTGCTGTTTTATGAAATTCTATTGGTTAAAAGTTTCTTTAAAAAGATTTTTAAAAATGTATTATCTGATGAAGTTCTGTTTTTTAATGGGACAAAATCCTCTGTGGTGCAAATAAAAGGATGATTTATTTCTGGTTCTAGCAGTGATCTTCGATTCAAGTTTTCAAGTTTTTTATTGGTTTTGACAGGAATTTGCTTAGAAGGAATGCTTGAACTTTACTCGTTTGCTTAAAATATAGACCACAAAATCTACTTGTTACAGTGTCATCTAGATAGAGGATGCACTTTTTTAGAATATATAAAGAGATTAATCTGATTATAATTCTAACAATGGCGCAACAGTAGCTGACACAGAAATAAGTCTAGGGATAAGTAAGGAAAGGTCAACAGAGGACCACAATATGAAGATTGAAATGACAACTAAAGCTTAATACTGAGAATATAGGGTGTTGTATTTCAGTTTCAATAATCAAGGTATTACTTTCTTGTAAGAATTAAACTGAAGTTGATAGAACAACCAAAAGATTTAAAAATAATAATAACTGCCGATATGAATCAAGGGGAAGAAAGGAGCAAAGCTACACTGAAGCCTATTCAAATGTTGAATTTTATTGGCGGGGACTTTCATTTTAAAGCTAGTGAATTGATAGATCCTTGGCTAGAACTACATCTGGAATATTCTGTGCAATTATGGTGACCCTTTATGTAAAAATAAATTAAACTGCTAGAGAGAACTCAAAGGAAATTACTAGAATAATTCAGTCAATGGCAAGAAAAACATATAAACAGACTGTACTATTTAAGAATGCATGCATTAGAGGACAGCATGTGTGTGTGTGTGTGTGTGTGTGTGTGTGTGTGTGTGTGTGTGTGTGTGTTTATGTGTTAGCAGGAAATATGATCTGAGTGTATACAATCCCTTAAGGTAGTTGTGAGGAGAAGAACTAAAAGGGTAAGCTATTACATTTTAAACTAAAAAAAAAACTGGCTGACAGTGAAATACAGTACCTGACAAATTTGTGGTGTGTGAATTAACAAATGAGTTAACGGTGGTTTGCATAAATTGCCGAGGTAGATAAAAAAAGACAGGGGAAATAGCTCCTAGTGTTAGTTAGCTACAGTTTTCAAGTTTACTTGAGTTTTGTCCCTTCTATCAGCAAATACATTTATGCATGTACATATGCATGCATGCCTCTGTGTGGTTTTATTAGGATGTGTGTGTGAATCTATTCCTGTAGGAGTGTTTGAAGTTTTCAGTGCTTTACATACACTTCCTAAGTTTTTTCCTCAATGTGCTAGTCCTAGATAACATTTTCTGCATGTACATCTTTGTGCTTAAATATTTAACTAATGTAAACATTAAACATGTTTCATTTACAAAAACATAATTTTATTAAACATCTATTGCACTCAATTCCACTTTCCAGTTCAATAAACTTTCTAATAGTCACCTGAGCTTAAGTTATGCATGCTTTTCCTCTGTAGAAGTTGCCAACATGGGAGTCAAGGTCATGGTATACTAAATCCAATTTTAAGTGATACAGTCAAAATGTGGAACTGAAGAATGGTTGTATTGCATGTTCTGCTATGGTCTCGGTGTCTAAATGAAGGAAATAAATACTGTTTTTTTCTAGTCAGGCAGTTTTCTATCTTTCTTAGAATGCCAGTTTTCCATAAAAGTAAAGTTATGAAACTTCTGATCTATCATTCCTAAAATTCCTGTTTAACTTATTTAGGTGTTGTGTACTAGTTAAACTTGACACACTTTATAAAATCTCCACTCACAGGTACTCCACTCTCAAGTATAAGCAGTAACCATACATGCAAATCTATTGTGCTACCGTTTCCTTGACTGTACAGGGAAAGAGACTTTCCCTCTTCAGCAGTAGTACATGCTTTGTTATTTTGCCTTTTTTAAGGTTTGTAGATTACTAGCAGGTAATATAAATACTGTGCTTGGTGCTTAAAAAGCAGAGTTGAATATGTGATTACAAACTCAAAATTTTATCTGTATTTGTGTCTATCTGTGTATACATATATATATATATATATATATATATATATATATATATATATATATATATATATATATATATATATATATAGGATATATGGGAGCGCTACAGAATCCTGAAAGCCCAAAATCCTGAAGCCCAAAATCTTGAGACCAAAATCCTGAAAGTTCAAAATACTGAAAACTCAAAATACTGAAAACACACAGGATACCAACACTTACTATATTCCAGCACAAGTACATACAGAAACATATTACCCTTCAACTATACTTAAATGTATGAACTCCGAGATTGCACTTCACTACACTAAGTGCAATCTTGGAGTTCATATATTTAAGTAGCAGGGGGTGTGGGGGGGCCTGTGCCCCCCTGCTTATACTTGGAGAACAGTAATATAGTTTGTGTTTTATTTGTTTCTGTATGTACTTGTGCTGGAATATAGTAAGTGTTGATGAGATGATATTGCAGAAATTCCACATTTTCTTTTATTTTATTTATGTTAACCTGGTAAGCCCACTGGGCACATGTCCATTTTCAGGAGTGTCCTAGGAGAACTATCTAGTTAACTGACTTACTCAGACTTGCACACTAGGCAAATGGAGGGGGAAGGAATTAAACTGTGTAACCTTGACTAAAGGAAGCCCCTTATTAACAGATCAGTGCATTATTCCTCTGCACTAATTACCTGAACATTATGAGTAACACTCACTTTAAGACTGGAGTAAATGGCACACTACCAGAGAATAATGCAACTTAGACATGCTTGGAGATTGCGAACTACAAGAAAGGGTGGAAGATTGTTATACTTTTAAAAATACAAAAGCTGCTCACACGTCTTGAAATAGAATAGTGATTACAGAGTGTATAACAAACAAAACTAAGAATGTTCCCTTGCACATAGTTACACTAAGATTTACCTTGTCTAAATTTGTTTATTTATTTGCCAGTGCTTCATTTGGGATACCATAATGAACTGCAAGAGGATATATGTGTTTGCAGAGGGGGTGGATAAAATGGTTCAGTCTTTTATTTGTTTACTGCTTATCTCATTTGCTGAAAAATACATTTGGAATGCTTGGAACACCCTCACTTTATGAAAGTTAATCTCTTTTCCTTGGCATATTTCAGAGATGCATCTTTCATATACAAAATTGCTGCTCGTTTTTTTTTTTTGAAACTCACTGCGGTGGTACAGCAGTAGCGTTGTTGCCTCACAGCAAGAGGTTCTCCTGTTCACTTCTCAGCTGGAGTGCCTTCTGTGTGGAGTCTGCATGTCCTCCCTGCAGCTGAGTGGCCTCCGAAAGACATGCGTGAATGGGCATGCCTTCGCTGAAATTTGTGCGTTGGACTGGCAACTTCGCACCATAAAAAAATCTACTGCCAATCATTAGCGGACCGGAATTCCACTGTGGCGTTCCCTAACCGGGAAAAGCCAAAAATACAAACAAACAAACTGCAGATTGAGGATTAATGATTCTCAAAAGACAGTTCTTGTTGTCCATTTGCTTGAAATAAATAAAACTAGGCATTCATGTCATATGATTAGCTGCCATCTCAGATATCCTCAAGCAGTTTCTATGAATAACTGATGGAATTGTTACCAGTCTACTTTTATCATTTCTTTTTATCAAAAATGCAAATAGTTTAACAGGTGCATGACATGCAGTCACATCAAAAAAGAATTTGTTTCAATCCATAAATAGCTGCAAACATACATGTGTAATTTCAGAGTGTTGGCAGCTAAGTGGACAACAGACTTGCTTCTGTTATTGAGGACATTCCTTTTCCTGTCTACTTATCACATCTCACATTTACACTTTATTTGTGTTTCACTGTATGACAGCTTTTGAATTTGTATTTGTAGATGTCAAAGATAGTTGAAATGGTTATTTTATTAGTTAAATGTTGTTATTTACCGTATTTGCCTACTTATCATTGTGTTTTCTATTTTTGTTCAAGAGTAAAGGCTGGTCTCTTGTCACAACAATTCGTCTATGCCAACTTGGAGAAAAACAGACATGTCTTCTACGGGTCAAACTTTTCCTTGCCACAGTAAGTGAAACAGCAAAAATCTCTGCTCATATCATAAACTAATAAGCTGAAGTTTTCTAAGTTCCACATTATTTTTACTTGTTTATTAGTCTGTTTCAGGTGATGTATATACATTCACAAATGATGGCAGCGTCCTCCTCAATGAAATCCCATTTACAGGGATTTTAAACACAGGTAATATGTTGCTTCGTACTATAAAAAATGAATTAATTACTCATGCATAAGCTCTTTAAAATTGTTATTAATATATATATTTTTTTTCTTAGAAAAAATCAAGTTATTGAGACCAACTGCTGGAACTATCTATGTTGATGTAAATGAAAATACCTTTAATTTCAGCATGCAAATACAGATTTCTCATTCTATGCAGCTGTACTTGTCACTACCAGAAAGTGCAAAGGGTACAACAAAAGGTAACATTTTTGAATGTTGAGAATTTTTGGCTTTTCTTATAATGTACTTGTACATGTTAATAACCACAATTGCAGATACAGGGAAATTTATGAGAGTATAGTAACTCTATTAAACAAACGGCTATAGTAGAAATAAAATTAATACAACTAAATATGGTGCAACTAAAAAGACTTTAATGCAGAAAGAAACCCATAAAACTGTCACACTAAGCGCTTTCATCCCCTAATTGTAAATGGACATTATTAGAGCAGCAGTAACAATCAATTAGACAGTTTAAAAACAAAAAAGCCTGTGAAGATACAATGTATTACTTCCTGAATGTACTTGTACATGTTCATTTAATATAATTTTAAAATAAATATTGTATTCTGGTGTTACAATAGTATCATAGGTTCATAGATGTTTACTAGGCTAATGACCACAAGGTCCTTTTTTAAGGCTAGCCATGCATCCCAAATCTCTAACAAGTTATGGTACCCTTGATAAGTGTAAGCAGAGACTTGGGTGTTGAACCATTTACAGGTTGCCGGTGTCCATTAGAGACATAGGTGCTAAGCCAGGGATAAATTTCCTGTTGCCCATCCAGTTGTCCAAGTTACACTTGAATTCTGTTAGGGAGGAACACTACTTCACATGGATGGGGAACCTGTTCCAGAGATGGGGAAGTCATTGGGATACATACCTGTCTCTCCAGAAGGTCCTCTTTATATCACAAACAAAGTTTAAGTCTTTTGAACAGGTAGTTCTGGTGTTGTTTGTTTTGCAGATATGCAGGAGGTCCATAAGAGTGAGGTCTGACAATGCCCAGTATGCCAGGCATAGATCTCCCCTCAACAGTCTGTAGGAGACAGAATACAGGGACAGGGCATTTTACTTATGCCCTGTATTCTTTTAGCAAGGAGCAGCTGAGGATGTAGCATTTCTTGTATATACCTCATTAGGTACATACCAAAGGGGACATTCTACTCAATGATAGGTCTGATGAATGCTGAATACAGTGGAACAATGACTTCCTTGGACCTAGATGCCATACCTTTGTTTATAAGTTGCATAACATAATGATTTCCTCACTACTGTTGATGCATAGTTAAAAGATAGATTACTGTCTATGTGTGCCAAGTCCCTGACTACTGGTTTAACTCAAAGAGATGTGTTGTCAATATGATAGTTACCAGGGTGGATGACTTCCTGAAGGATACTGTTATGCATTTCTCGGCATTTAGTTTTAGTCCATGGCTCTGACACCAGTTGTTTGTCTGTGTTATCCCTTCTGGAGAACATTTGTGTCTTTGTGGGATTCAATGATAGTTCCTAATTTGCAATCATCTGCAAATTTAGCCAGCCAGAGACCAGTGACATTGACCATGACTTCAGAGAAGTAAATGACAAAAAGGAGCAGTCCAAGGACTGATGTTTGAGGGACTCCACTTGTGACTGGCCTCTTTCTAGAGGTTGACTCCCCAATGTTAACTTCCTGGATCTGTCTATGAGCCAGTTGGCTATCCACTTGGTGACATACGGTTTTGTACATAACTTCTTAGATTTCTTTTTTTTTTTTAAGTTTTTATTAAATTTTAACAGTGTAACTAACTTCTTGAGTTTGTCAACAATCCCCGAGTGGGGTAATGTGTCAAATGCCTTGGCCAAGTCAAAGTAGGCAGTATGAACCATTTTGCCCTCATCCATGGCTTTGGTGACCTTCTCAAAGA
The DNA here is from genome assembly GCF_019279795.1 of Protopterus annectens. Classification (NCBI taxonomy): domain Eukaryota; kingdom Metazoa; phylum Chordata; order Ceratodontiformes; family Protopteridae; genus Protopterus; species Protopterus annectens. The sequence goes on along the minus strand of NC_056745.1, from coordinate 1,052,794,087 downwards.
AGTCTCCCAGGTTGAGTAGGCATGACCTGCCCTTGTTGAAACCAAATTGGGTTGGGGCCAGTGTTTGGAGATTTACTATATCATTATTTTTTTCCCAAACACCTTTATTGAATTATCACTTGAGACAGACAAATTTATATGCATATAAAAGTAATCAAACTATATTAACATAACAAACATTACACTTCACATATATTGTGATATATCATATAACCTAAGCACTATTACATAAATCATTCAATTCCTACCTTTTTTTAAAACAAGAAACATCTTTATTAAACCATCACTTACTACATAGGCAATCATACATTTGTATAAATGAAAACAAACCACATTGACACAATCCTAATTTTAAGCATTTTACATCACAAACCATACTGGCACACTGTGAGTTGAAAACATTATGCTTCACTTATAATCTGCTCAATATTTCTCACTGAACTATTACATAGTTCATTTAAGTCCTGCCTCTTTTTAGACCACATTCCTCCCTTATATGTATTCTTCCCACAATTCCCATTTTTCCTATGTAGTTTGCTCCTACCCTTTTCTAAATATCTCAATTCCAGTTGTTTTATCTCTGTTACCATATTCACTACTTCCAGTATAGCTGGTTTACATTTTGAGCACCCATTTTCTAATGATTGTTTTTTTTGGCAGCAATCATTATTAGACCCAGCAAGGCCTTACCATGTCCAGGCAATTCAGATTCTGCAGCATAACTCAGAAAAATCATCTCCCACGTCAGATCAATCTGCCCACCCAGCATCTCCAACAGTGCATTCCTCAGTGAATCCTTGAAGTCCACCAACTCACCACACTCCCAGAAAATATGTTCAAAATTACCTCATTCTTCCTGTTCACACCTCCAACACTTACTTCTGCCTGAGAAAAAATTCTTTGGAGTCTACTTGTGATATAAAAATATCTATGAAAACATTTCCTTGAAAAATTCCTAAACCTTTTAGCTTTTGTTGCATATTTGGCAGACATACATATATCTTCCCATTGTTCCTTTGTGAGTTGCTTATCCAACTCTTCCCAATCCTTTCTAACCTCCTCTGATTGATTCTTATAGTTATTGTGCAATATTTTATATGTCTACTACTTATCCTCTTTTAAATGGCAGCTTCTGTTCTAGATTCTATTAAAAACTCTGCCATTGCTGGACTTTTGTTTATGTCCCCCCTATATCTTTCCTCTTTGCTTATACTCTGATATCAATTCCTGATAGGGAAGGCAATCTATAACTTGCAGTACAAATAAATTCTTGTCATCTTCCCATTCTGTCATCTTTCCTTCTCTAGTTATTTGCTCCCAATACATTGGTTCCTTTGCTAGTTTTCTCCAATAAATTCTGGTTCCCTCTTGCCTATTGTCTGTATCCCTAATTGCAGTCATCCCTATCGGCTGAATGTCCTTTCTCCATTCTCATGTTGGTTTAGTTCTTAAAATACTTCCTGCTACTTTATGAATATAATATTCTGTATGATTATTGTTATTCTCCTTAAAGGCCTGAATCCAAAATCCCAGTCTCTTTTCTTTCTTGGGCTTCCCCTTTGTTTCATCATCATCCCTTTCCACTTTGACTTATAGTTTTCTGCTTGTGCTATGTACAGGAGTCTTAACTGTGTGGCTCTGAAATACCCCTCAAATTGGGTAATCCCAATCTGCCCTGTTCTACTGAAAATATCAGTTTATCCCAATTGACTCTTGCTGTCTTCCCCTCCCAACTCTTTTTGCTACTCATAATGTCTCTTCAGGTTTATAAAAATATGCCTGATCTGTGTATAAGACTAAAGGGATTCAAAACATTTTAACTGCCTGCATCTTACTATCCATATTCATATAACAAAGCTTTCATTTTCCCTGTTTTTGTATTATCTTTTGTTTAATCTCCTCCCACATATCCTTAGCTGCTACACTAGAATCATGTTTAATCAATTTGTTTGTGTCTTTCGGTTTTTTCCTGGTTAGGGGTCGCCACAGCGGAATTCCGGTCCGCTAATGATTGGCAGTAGATTTTTTACGTGCCGAGTTCGCCAGCCCTGACGCACAACCTTCAACAAAGGTACCCCCATTCATGCATGCCTCCACACAGAAGACACTCTAGCTGAGAATCGAAAGGCACAACTTCTTGCTGTGAGGCGACAATGCTACTGCAACACCACCACCGCAGTAGATAATCATTTTTAATAAATACTCCTAAATATTTCATTTTATCATGTCCCCTTATATATGGGTATTCCTGAACCAGTTCATGTGTGGGTACATAATTTATCGCCATTGCCTTTGTTTTAGCTTCATTCATTTTGTATACTGAAAAGATCTGAAACTATCTCAAAATGTTGCACAACACTGCCATGTCTTTTTCTGGTTTTGTCAGGTACAAAATAACATAATTTTTAAATAAAGCCAGCTTTTCTTGACTACCATACCAATTATATCCTTGAATTTCTGAGACCCTTATTATCTTTGCCAATGGTTCTAAATATAATGCAAATAATAAAGGGGAAAGAGGACAGCCCTGCCTGGTTCCTTTGTTTAAGCAGAAATTATCAGAGTTTACTATATCATATTTGATCATTTTCATTATAATTTTTTCCATGGCTTTGCATGTAAGACTAGTAAGACCTGTGAGTCTGTAGTTTTCAGGGTCTGTAGATGGCCCATCATTATGCAGAGGAAAAGTTCATAGGTTAGTTCTAGGCTCTCTACCCTTATGGGCCATTTTAAGCCTAGCCAAACTTCCCAACCCAAAGAATTAAACCCTGTACCTTGTATCTACAAGGTAAACACATTAACCATTATGCAAACTCATAGTACTGCATGGCAAACAGGCAAATCTAAGACTATTTGTCTTCCACTGTGGTCAAGTAGCACATATGTTCACTGATTTGCAGTTCATAAAATAATTCTTTAATGAATGCAAGTATACAAAAGCTGTTGAAAGGGCTGTTTTCTTAAAAAAAAAAAAAAAAATAACTATTTTCATTCCAGAATCTCTATAAAGTAGAAATGTAATTCTTTTTCTAAAAAGCTGAGAGTTTATTATATATCAGCAAGGAGAGAAGAGCACTGGTCCTCCCATGAGAGGGCACAGGGTGTTTTATCTGTCATATGCTGTCTTTAGTTTATCATTGGCTAGTTTAGTAGTAGATAGCCTGTCCAAATGGATACAGGATGTTGGTACATAATCAGATTTGATCAATATATTTAATGATATTTAACTTTGTAAAGAAGCATTGGAAATTGTCACTTTCCATTTCATATTTAAGAGGTCATTCAAAAATATTCAGAAGACTGTAGCTGCTAACTTGATCACCAAAGCATGAAGTAAAACCAACTGATAAAGTTTAAATCATTCCTCTAGGTTGTAATCTAACAATGAAGTCCAGGGAGCACAAATTGACCAACTAACAACAACTTTACCCAGTTTCTGTACCAGAGCAAGCATTAGAAATCGGGACATACTTATTATTCATGAGGTTTCCTAGCTCATTGCAATGGTTACACTTACCCCATAAAACTCCAACAGAGAGGAGTGATCACTGATTTTTGTTTTTCGTTGTTTTCTTTTTCTGTCCATTGTGCCTGCCAACCATGTAGCCACTGCCATTACCACCCATTTGTTCTCTAGCATCAGTCTGAGAGCTGCTCATGACATGGCCATCATCCAAGCAGCTCTGTGGGAATGTCCTTTTTCTGGTTTAAATCTTTCTTCAGGGACTTCTATGCCTCTCCCTGAGGGCTTTTGCATTTCTGTCCATGACTAATGAAGGCTAATGCACTGATAATGCTTGGCCAAGATAGATTCGTGTTCCTGAAATGTAATCCTGCATGCAGCACATCCTTCTCTTCAGGCTATGTCAGCACTGCAGTGGAACAGACTATTACCCCCCCCCCCAAGACTGGTGAGCCTATATTAGTCGCTCATGTCCACTTTTTTCCACCTGGTCTCTCCGGATCAGGTATATTTTGACTGATTCTTTAAACAGTGGCACTAGTTTGCTGATGCCAGACACAGTGCAGTGGTCACTGAATTTTCACAGAGGAGTCTTTTGGGTCTCTGAGGATGTGTAATTAATATGTCATAGTACTTTCAAAACAAACAGGAAAACATTTCTACTCTTACTTCAGAGTTGTTTCAGTGTTGTGACTGTATTGACTGATACGGCTAGAACAGAATCCATTCAATGTCTTATAGCAATGTACTTCAGTTAATGGGGGATACTGAGATTGGAAGATATACCAGTAACTTTGCAATATGCACTCTGTAAGGGAATAAATGGGTTTTGGGGTAATGGGGGCTGGTAACTGGATGACAGTAAGGAAGGCAAGGGATTAAAAATGAATGGAGCAAAATTAGGGGAATCTTCCATAAAAGGAAAATGCTAAACACATAGATTAAGTACAGCATGTAACATAAATACATTGTAGAAAAATTAGAAGATTTTATGGGCAATGTTCTACTATAATAAATGAAAGAATCAAGACAATGTCAGAATGTCTGCAGTAGATTAAAGAAGATGCAAGAATTGTAACACACTACTTGAAAATCTTCCTGGAAGGCAATATTTTTGTCATTTGTATTTTGAACTGAAAGAATGTCTTGCTTGTTAAGCTTCAGAACTTCCTTAATCAAGCTGGCATACTATATTCAGAGTGTTAGGGTAGAGACAACTAACCCCTTCTTTTCCATATGAATATTGTGCTAGTATATTATTCTGTAAGATGACAGTCTTTTGTGGCATCAGGTTACAAAGATACTATTTCTCTTATTTCTTTCCACATAACAAGGCAAACAGAAAATTCACCTACATTAGTTCAGTGCAAGAATGATAACTGTGTAATGATAAATGTTGTTATAATCAACAGATTAAATTAAATGTAATATTTAATTAAATGCAATGTTTTTTTTTTTTTTTTTTGCAGGACTGTGTGGCACATACAATGGCATATCATCGGATGATTTCTTATCATTACAAAATTCTCTTGAGACTCAAGTAAATTTTGCTGATTCATGGAAACTTAATCAGGATTGTGGTGTGCCTGATCCTAATCCATGTGTTAATTTGCACAATGGTATTTTGAATTTTCTAGTTCTTGTGTTCATTTCTAAAATAAGGTGTAAACATGAGTGTCTGCATTGATAAATGTGTCTTATGTGTAATATAATTCATACAGGGGACAAAATTCCCTTTCCTGAGAAAGTGAGCTATATCTTTATTGAGCTTGCACTTAATATCATTTTCAAGGTTACCTTTCATAAATTCATTGAAGATCAACTTTTGGACATAGAGGGTTCCCATATAATCCATATTTGACTAGCAACTTCAGCTGTGGAAAATCCAGGCAGAAAGGGTGGGAGAGAATGGCTGATGTTGAACTGCCCATCCTGGGGGATGATGGCAGACTATTTTTCTTCAATGCTGACACCTACTGGAGAGAGACATGTATAGCATGTATCAGAAATGGGTCTGGGTGCTAAATGCACTTTCACACCAGTGAGTTACATAACCAGTTGACTTATCATATGTGGAAGCATGCATCTGGTAAATCGAGCAGTTATGTTAGTCATAGCTGTGAGTGGTGGGGATGTAGCAGTATAACCCCATCCCACCATCACACTCATATCCCTTAACCATACTGAATTCCTCAGTATTTACCATTTCTGAGGGCAAAATAACAAGATGCCATGAATTCATGAGTGGCCACTTTAATTCCCGATTTTTAAAATTTTTTTTAAATATACAACTTTAAATTTATGGCTGATTTCACCATGCATTGCCAGGGTACAGGGGTATGCGTGATGACATCAGCTTCGTGAGGCAGTGCCCTTGCCTGTCTGACTCTCTAAGAAGCAAGAGATTTAAAACAATTAAAAAAAAAAAACAAACTTCATTTGTTAACAGCTGTCGACTTGCGGGCAGCTTGTGGGGATTTGGAAAATCTCACTTACTTTAACTGGACATAATCCTCTTATCACTGTCAGCTGACTAGTAAGTGATGTTTGGTCAACAGTGAACTAAAACAAAAAGTTGTAACTTTCATAGGATCATAGGATCATTTTGAAGGTACTAGGCTATTAGCCCTAAGGCCCTTATAGGCCTAGCCAAGAGTTTAGCCCATGCATAGACAAATCAGCACCCAATGCCCCTGTCCAGCAGGGACAGGGGAGGAATTCCAGGGATGCATTTTCTATTTCCCATCCAGTTAACTAGGTTGCGCTTATAAAGGGGTAAAGAGGTATTCTGCTTGATGTGGACAGGGAGTCTATTCCATAGATGGGGGAGTCTCTGGGGCACAAATCTGTCCCGCCAACAAGTCCTATTGATGTTACAGACCAGATTAAGGCTGCGTGTGTAGGTTACTCGAGTGGAGCTTGACTTGCGGATATGCAGCAGTCCCATCAAGGCGAGGTCCGAGATTGCCTTGTATGTATACCAGACAGAGGGATAGGGCTTTTAGCCTGTCTCTGTATGGTAGATTTTTGAGGCCCTGGATTCTCCTGGTGAGGTACCTCTGTGGTCTCTCCAGCTGCTGCATGTGCTTTGCGAGGTACATGCCGAATGGGGCATTGTACTCAATAATGGGCCTTATAAGGGAAGACTACAGGGATGTTATGACCGCCTTGTCTCTGGATGAGATACCCTTACTTATGTGGTGAGACATGTAGAAAGCTTTCCATACAATGGAAGCAACATGGTGGTCAAAAGTCAGGTTGCTATCAATCTTGGTGCACAAATCCCTCATGACTGACTGTGTGCTTAGGACGTTGTTGTTAATGTGATAATTTGTGGGGAAACCACTCTCCCTAAAGGGGATGATGATGCATTTTTTATATTCAGCTTGAAGTCATGTTTCTGGCACCAGTCATTTGTTTGGGTGAGACACTTTTGGAGGATGTCCACGTTACTAGGGGAATTGATGACATCTCTCAGCTTGCAGTCATTTGCAAACTTGGTCAGCCATAGCCCACTGGTTTTGGCTTGCACCTCATAAAAGCATATCTCAAATAACAGAGACCCCAAGACTGAATCCTGGGGTACGTCAGTCGATATGGGTCTACTGTTTGAGGTGGCTTCCCCTATTTTGACTAGGTGGGTTCTATCAATGAGTCAGTTAGCTACCCATCTGGTAACATACGGATTGATGCCTAGTTGAGAGAGTTTATCTATTATGCCTGAGTGGAGAATAGTGTTGAAGGCTTTGGCCAGGTCAAGGTAAGCGATGTGCACTGTCTATGTTTAATATTGTCTAATAGTCCTTCCAAGAACCATTCCTCCAGCCATGTCACATCGCTTTACTCCAATGTACCTACAACTTACTAAAAGCCTGCTCACAGACCTCCTTCCTCAATTGCATTGAAATAATTCAATGCTTCCCTTTTTTACCTAGTTCCATCTCTTACCTAAAGCTAAAACCTATGTCATATTTCTCTATTTTCCAAATTTATCCTTACACTTGAGCTGACTTTTCTGGATATTCCAGTTAGCTGTCAGTATCCACCAGTACAGCCAAAAATCTCCTCTCTATAAATGAATTTTCTGCTTAACAGCTGAAAATGATAGCCATCCAGCTTAGAGCCATCACCTATCTAATGCACTTTTCCTCCCAGATTAGCATCCTTTCCTCTACCTTGAATCCATAATACTTCTGTTGCATTCATCTGTGATCTACACTTGATATCCTAGCAACTTATAAATCATCTTATTGGTACCATCCGGTATGTTTCTCATTTTCTTACCCTTCCTACCTTTCAGCCACGTTCCCAGGCAAACCCTTCTGAACTTTCATTTTCTGTGCCTCTCTGCCTTTGCACAGCATTGCAGTTACATATCACATGAAGTCTGGCTTACCCCAACCTCCCACTTTTCTATAGGCCCTAATCCTGTCCTTTGTAATCCTTCCTCCTTTACTTTTTCTCATAAATCTGCCACAAGCTAATTGAATAACTACAATGATCTTGCTAAAAGGTCTGATTTTTGTGTGCCTCCCTAGGTAAAGTACATGCTGGAGTATCTTTGTATGAACTATCTCTATTCTGCCTCCATGTGTATGAAAGCAACTCGACTCCTTCTTAGCCATGCAACTCTTGCCTCTGATTTCACCTACCATTTTATAAACTTTAAGCCCCAAGTACTTCTCAATCTCTGCCTTTTAAGGGAGCGTATTACTTATCTCCATCTTAGTAGAACCTATTGTAATCATAACTGACTTTTGGAGGTGGTAATGAAGCCCTGATTTATGGTCAAACCTACTGAACATCTCCAATAACCCCAGAAACTCTTTTTATTCCACATATTTTTGTGATTTAACCAATTGTCCCTTACTCTCTGCACCACACATTTAATGATTATTAGGAATAACCCTGGAGATAGAGGGTGGCTTTGTTGGGTTCCTCTTCCTAACTCTATTTCTTCTGTAAATCTGCCATTTATGTTTAGCTACAGATTTGGAGCTCTATTGAGAGTTTTCACTCCCTTAAGCCACCTACTGTTCTAATGGCCTCTCACTAAATTTCTATCATAATTTCCTACTAGTCATTGTCAAAGGCCTTTGGAATGTCTAGTAACACATCATTTACTTTGCAGTGGCTTCCCTTCTCAGCCACCTCTACAAACTCTACAAGTGTCCACCAATGATCCATGAATGATCTACCTTTAATAAAGCCTTCTTGCTCTCCCTGTATTAATCTCAGGTGAACCATTTCCAATTTTGCTGTCAAAGTTTCAGCAAACAATTTTGATTTTACAAATCACACCCCACCCTGAGATTATATATACCTACTCCAAGGCTGCACAACAATGACTAAAGGAAAACTCTACTGCCAACAAAAGATGTTTTGCCATAATTTCTTCACTCTATTGGCAGTTAAAGAAACGTCTGTCAGCAGATCATCTTACACCTAAAAGTTATGCATGTACAGTAATGACAGAGCTGGTTTCACATTCCCACTCTCACAGCCCAACCAAAATTAGACCTTGAAAGCTTTAATGGATGTTATGTTTTTTGTTTTCCATTGTGTGTGTATAGGTGATACATTTTCTTAGCCTTCCACCTTGTCATTGACTTCAGAGATCTAGAAAAGGGTCCTTAGGCGCATAGCAATATGGATAAACGGGAAGGGGTAAGAAGTCTTGGAAACATTTCATTGCTGGGCTATGTCCTACCAGTTCCAGCCCTCTGCTTAACAAAGACAGAACTGCAAATTCTTAACTATCTTTATGGTAAGTATGTAACTTTCATTTTCATCACTTCACGACAGACAGATAACCGCAGATATATTCTAGTTAATTTGTTGAGGATAAAATAAGTGTGGCTAGAAGTGTCTATATAAGAGCAGTGTCTAAAGGAATAGTTTTGTAAGGAATGAGACGAGTTACATGTTAGAATCATTACAGCTAAAAGCAAAGCTGTATCTTGCTGAATTAAATATTCCTTACTTGCAGTCATTATTAAATGTTTGGCATGTCCTAACCGGAATCCTAGGATGCCTGTGCTTTCTTTTTGATCTCAAAATAAATACATTTCATAATGTAAGTGGCCAGAATATGATATGCATTTGCTTCAAAGCAAGACTACAGTGCATTCTCAATTTACAGTTCAGATAAACAATACTGTATAATAATGTAGTAAGAAAAAATGTGTTCCATCTGAAAATGAATACTTACGTAGGTTTAATGTTTCAAATTTCAGGAGATTATGCCAAAGAGCATTGTGCTGTACTGATACAGCCTGAAAATATATTTGCATCTTGTCATTCTATTGTGCCGTATCACTCTTACTATGAGGTAAGAAATGTAGATTTGTATGGCTTTTATGTAAGGTCTTCATTACTATGAATGCATTAATAGTTTAAATGTATAGCATAATTTGTATACACTTGTCACAGTAACTACACTGGAGCTGTATTTTGCTACATTATGCCAGTGACAAGACCTAGTAGCAGAGATTAGAAGTGTAGAAAAGGACTTTAATTTCTACATCACCCAGCATTAAACAGAATCATGTCTTTTTTTAGCCTGTGTCTACTGCCCCCTAACTTCTCTGTGACCATTATGGGACTATTCATTCCTTCCACTATTTGGCATTCAAGGATGTTGTCTGTAGGAGGTGAGAGTTGGAGATCAAGCTATAATTGAGCATGGATTCAGGAGATGTTTTGCTCACTTCTGTCACATTTTTCTTATTGACAATCAGCTATGTTGCAGTGCCTGCTATGCTAGACCCTGCTGTGCTAGACCCAGTGCAAGTGTGTACTTCTGCAAACCTGCTACATCTTGCAAGAGTGTGATAAAGTCCTTGACATTACATTGCATTACACTGCATTTGCCTGATGGCAGAAGGAGGCAGCTAGCCTATCTAGTTCAACCTTTAACTAAATTTAACATCTGGGCTCCCCTCCATTCCATCTATGCCCCCACCCTGTTTCATGCGTTCTTGAATGCCTTTTTGGACTTACTCCTCTGCACTTATTCTGTTAGCCTAGTCTATGGTTCCAAAATCCTGTCTATAAAGAATGACTTCCTCTGAGCTAAAGAGTAGCTGGTCTCTGTGATCTGCTACCTGTGCCAGCTAGCTCACTTTGTTCTTCTTGAGTACTCATATCATGTCCCTGCATCTCTTCTGGTCTCAGGTGAGTAGAGCTCCAGTTTGTCTAGTCTCTGGTCTTGTCCTACAGTCTATATCCCACATCTTTCTGGTGATTTACCTCTGGACACCTTCCAGCAGCCTGATGGAATTTTATTTGTATGGACTCGTACTACATGCAGCACCCAGAGTCTGTCTGACCATGACCTGTGGGCGGAGAGTATTAATTACTTCTTTGTTACTAGAATCTATACTTGTGAGGTTATACCACAGCATTAGATGGTTGTTGCCATTACCATGACACTCTGCTGCTATTGGTTCAATCCACTTGTAATTAGCACCCCAGTTGCTTGTCATGTTTTTTGTTATCAGTTCCACTCCCCCAATGAATACTTTTCACTGGAGTTATTGTGACCTAAGTGCAGAACTGTGCATTTGTCTGCAATGAACCTGAAGCGTCATTTTTCTCCTCATCTGATCAGCCTTATTAAAATAATTCCACACATCCTTTCCCTCATCCATCCATGCACTACCTAACCTTATGTATCAGTGAAACACTTGACCCTGTTCACTGTTCCCTCAGATGTGTCTGGGACAACTCCACTGAAGGGTCATTCCATTTTATATTCCAGTGGCCACTTCCCTTATTCATTCTCATTTCAGCCCTCTTTATCCTACCCTTCTAGTATGAAATGATCTTGTTCTTCTATGGTAATCCTCTTCTTGACCCGTAGAGCTTTTTTATTAGTTGCCTGTGGAGGATGAGTCAATGATCTTGTTGAAAATCATGCACACAATGTCTATTACTAATTCCTTGTCAAGTTCTCCTTTAACTCAGTAATAAAACTGGATCAAGGATGTCTGACAGACCCCCTCCCTGATTACAGAAACAATGTAATGAACAGAAATCATACTGTGAGGTCCTTCTGGATTGCAGAACAATACATTCTGTCATAGACAATGAACCAAAGTGCCCTGCAAAGGGACTGCATTTACTTGATCCACTTATATCCATATTGTCATCCCTTTAGTTATTACCCAAAGCTTATGATCTCAAGTTATGCAGGGGAGTATAGACCAAACATTAAACTAAGAACTTTCTCCTATGATATACTTCTCATTTTACCAAAACAATGCAGTACAGCTCTTCCAGTATTGTTGCTGCTGTACCAGTCTACTGGCCAATGTATCAATCTCCTCTGTACTGACTTGTAAATGAGAACTCAGGATACATACAGTCCTCCACTAGACGAAGCTTCTTTACTCTCATCTGATGAAAGCAATCCACTCTTCCAGGAAAAAAAACATTCCTTGGCATCATACTCAACAGTGAATTGCTCCATTGCATGCTGAAGTCATTTGAGGCTAAGAGGGTAACATCAACAGTAAATAACCAATACATAGTCTTTACATCCTCAAACCTGGACAGTAACCAGACCCTGGCTGTTCCTTGATATCTTACTCATTAAAACCATATATGGATGAGAAACAAGACACTCCCTTGATGGAGTCCTATACTCACCTTGAATGTTTTTGTCTTAATGCTGAGAATGTTGACACAGTTTTCATTCCTGAAATGCATGGACCAAATGACATGGAGAAGTAACCACAGCCCTGGGAATCTGTATTGTTGAAGTATTTCCCATAAGGCATTTCAGTGTACATTGTCATGTGCCAGCACCCATGTTGACAGCATTGGTAAACTCCCGTGACCCCTCTAGTATCTGTACAAAAGCAAAGATTAGACCTACTGCTCTACAGCCCATATAGAAGCTGTATTTCTCCTTTTGAATCCACAGTTATACTACTTGACAGACACGTTTATCTGTTGGGTAAATTATCCTTTCCAGCATCTTGGCATAAGAGTCTGAGAAGTGTGACCCCCTCTTTAATAGGAATATATCCTAGCCTTCTTTTGAAAATAGAGAACTCTATCCCAGTTTGCCAATCCAGAGATATTGTCATAGCCTTCCATGCAGCATTTAAAGGCTTCATAACCATGACACCCCAACTATGCTCAATGTCATCAGTTTTTCTAGACATGTACCATACACTGCCATAGGTGTCCTCACTGGAAATGCTTAACTGCTGATTCAGGGTTTCTGCAAAGTGTTCCATCCAACTTTTATCAATTTTCACACTTAAGGTCAGTGTTTCTTCACACTTGTTAAGAAAATACCTAAGCAATACCCCACCCCACTCTCCTGACTCAATGTATAGTTTGCTAGTACTTCTTTGAAGCCAGCCAAAGGTCATTCTCCATGGCCTTGCCAAACTTCTTCCATACTCAGGACTTCACATTGATTACTACAGCAGCTGACTTCCTGGTTTGCCAATAACTTAGTGTTGCCACCTATCCATTATTTTCTGGATTATGTGGAAATCAAACTAATTGTCTGGTTGTCCAGAAAACACTATACAAACTCTGGTATTCTATTAAAAAAAGAAACAGACTATCAGAGTTTATTAAATTGATAGATTTACTATACTTTTTTTATAAAAAAATCATAATAAATTGCTGGAAAGAAAGCATTGCTAATGGAAAAAGCGGGCATCCCCCTCACCTGACATGATGATGATGTCACAAAATGGGTGGAAAGTGGGTGGAGAGAGGGAGGAGATGGGCACCATTATGGGAGGTTCAAGGGGTGTGGCCTTGTTCCAATTTTGGCCACAAAAAGGTGACAACTCTACAGTAACTGTTAGTTAAATATTGAAACTCTTCTGCTAGCATTGTACATAAGGGCTCTTTCTTTAGCCTGAAAACTTCATTCACCACTTTGTATCTACTACTGAGTCCTAAGGTTACACCACAAAAACTCACTGACCACCTTATGGCTACAGCTTCTTTCTGCTACCCAATTGTTGAAGTTTTCAACAAGGCCCAATCAGACTCCTTGTCCTCAGTCTTTCCGGGTATACAGGAAAAGTACTTTTCAAGGTGAGCATTCAAATCAGTCATTTATTTATTTATTTATTTTACTTTGTGAACTGAATAAATAGGTTGAACCAAAGGCCCTTTTCAGCCATATATTGAGTCAAACGCCAGCATCGCTTTCATTAAATGATGCCAAATATAAAAAGACAGTTGATAAATTGAGCTTTGACATAATCATTTAAAGGAATTATGAAAATACCTATATACATAAATTCATTTTACACATATTTATAAACTTCATATTTATAAAAGAAAATGCATGGGTATTAATTTAACAGGATAGTACAACAGTTGAGTAGCTGCGCATGATGTGTGCTACCTGCTTAGGTTCATAGATTCATAGGTTGTTAGGTAGTTAACCTTGTTAATACTTTGTAGCCCAGCCATGTAATTTCCACCATTTTATCCTAGGGTTGCCACCCCTCCATTTTTTTTCCGGACTATCCAGAAATCAAACTGATTCTCGGTAGTCCAGAAAACAGTGTACAAACTCCGGTATTCTGTTTCAAAAAAGAAACAGACTATCGGAGTTTGTAAATCGGCTGATTTACTATCCTTTTTTTACAGAAAAGCATAGTAAATCAGCCGAAAGCAGGCAGCAGGAACGAAAAAAGAGGGCGTTCCCCATGGAGTGATGTCATCATGATGTCACATAATGGGCGGAATGTGGACGGGAGATGGGGTGGGCGGGCGTGGTTAACGGTGACACGAGGGGTGTGG